>NW_019384335.1:0-54700 GCF_000671375.1 Centruroides sculpturatus | reverse complement strand
TGCCAGGAGCAGACTGGCCCTATATATATATATATACTTTATTCTAAACTTTTCAATTATCTGTTGTAATTAAAGAATAAAATAATTTGTAAAAGATCCATCAAAGATAATTGCACATTTCTTTGTAATTTCCAACTGATCAAAAATTGATTCGATGTAAAGATAATGTAATAATATTTTATCTCTATGTTAAAAGAAGAAAATTGGTTTTGTTCCTATAGATAAGTAAAAATGAACATATTATATATAATTCAAGAAGAGTGAGTAATTTCGTATCAATATTTACCTACAGAAAAGGATAAGTTTCATTAATAATAAAAGCTAATCTAGTGGAGAGAAAGAGTTAAAGGATTGATAACAAACTAAAAATAATATATACATATATTAATTCGCATAATTTATATCTAAAATGATATTTCTACAATAATTTCAATAATTAATCCTTAATTTAAGAAATATTACTTATCATAATTGATTTTTTTTAGTTTAAATTGCCATATGAGTAAATAGTAAACTAGAAAATAATTTTATTAAATTCTTAAATTATTTTTTTCCAAAAAATCCTGTTTAAAATAAATAAAACTTGTAATTTCGTTGTGATTAGCAACCGTTAAAAATGATGTTTACAATTTAATAAAATAGAAATTTGATGTTAAAATATCCGTCAATCATTAATTTTAATTAAAATTTTTAACTTTTATCCACAATATAAAATAACATACTTTAAATCAGGAAGAATTATCGGTTTATATCAACTTTCAGATTAGTTAAATGTATGAATTAATGATGACTTTTAAAAAAAACACCTGCCAGTACCCTTTCCTTATTAAACGAATTAACCTATTAAGGCACTCCCTGGATGTAAAAATTATTAATTATAAATATATTATATCTTTAAAACATTATAATAAAGTGGGAAGGAAAATCATGTAAAATTTGGTTAAAATAATTTTTAATATTAGAAATTATAAAATATTGTAACAGTTTTATCTAAAATTCATTATTTCAGACGTGGGCGTCAAAATATATATGGAGAAGATGCAATTTGCAGCGTGTGAGGTGAAATTTGTTTGCGCATTGTGCAAACATTTATCATAGCAGAGAAGTTGAAGGTTAGGTAAAAGTCTCTCAAACTTCCAATATATTTGTCAATATAAGTTCTATTGGAAAATTTACTTATCGTGATTGACAAACTGCAAAAAATTGATTTAATAATAGCCAATTTACTTTTTATATCGTGATACGTACAGTACGTGTCAAAGTATTCCACGTTGATCTAAGATTTATGATATTTCAATAGTCTATATAAATATAAATATAGGCTAGATATTTATTTCCTGCGTGTGAAAGTTATAATTTAATTTCCTTTATCAATGTTTTTTTTAAGATTTAATTAAGGTAAGAAAATTTTACAGAATATCTGCCAATATAAGTTACTGTTAATCTATCTTTCTTATTATCTTGCTACATTAAAAATACATTATGCTATTGCAGCTAATACACTGAATTATGCATATTAGAACAGCATTTCCTTTATATTATACATATGTCGCAGGGAAATTTATGAAAGTATTAATTCTGTGTAATAAGTTCTATGAAATTTGTATTTATCTCTCCGTCTACTTTTGTATATTAAATGAATTCGTAGATAAAACACTTTTTTCTTTTTACATTTTATATTTAAATTTATATAACTTTCTTTTAAAGTAATTTAATGAATGCAATAAAGCAGAATATTGTAAGATTTTTATTTTCTTTTTATTTTCAAAAATCTTTGTACAGTAAAACAGGTTTCCGTTTTGAACAGGTTTTTTAACACTGGAAATCGCTCCGTATTGAAGAACTTTTCTCGTGTTATTCATGTTCCGTTTTAGACAGGTTTACTTATATATATATTTCAAAATTCTGATATTAAATTATAAATATTGTAATTAGAATATAATTCTGTATAAGTAATTTGCTTAATTCTCTCAAATGATAAAAATAATCATATAACCTTTCGTCAGTAATAAATTTTATATTCACATTAAATTTTATTTGATAAAGTTATGGATATTTAAATATGTCATATTTTATATTAACATAAAAAAATTATTATATAATCTTTATATAACTTTCAATGATTTAGGAAGCTTTTAATTGTGTGTTAAAATTTTATAGTCTTAAAGATTAAGGAAATTTAATTATATTTATTGCTCTATTCTTTATTTTTTTTATTTTATTTATCTCATTCATCAATCATAATAATTAGAAAATGAGAAATTAATTTGTAATTATACGTTCTCGTTTAAGATTTAAAGCTTATATTTATAGTATATTATAGTTATATGTGTCATATATATTGATGTAAATTGTGTTATAAAGTATATTATATATATAAATATATATGATATATAAAGCTATATACCCGTTATATACAAGTATATATATTATTGATATATAGACCAATATGACTATATATATATCCTATATATAAGCTACACTTTATTATTATCGATAGAACTTTTGAAACTGTAGAATATATCAGTTTATTTTGATAGTACACATTGTAATCTTTATATCAATATTAAAGTTTTGAATATTTTATTGTAATAAATGCCTATCAATATAGTATTTATACCACAGATTAATTTAATTTAACAAAAGTTAATTCAATATTACTAATTTTTTAATGACCGTAATTATTGGAAATTATTTTTTATTTTTAATTATTTAATTGTTTGAGAACAAGCGAAATATAATAATTGATAATTCGGCTACATTTTTCAAAATGCAGACCTACACACTTTCTCTGTCGTACGTTCGTCGGTCTGCTTGTCTTCTTTAATTTCGAGAACGAAGCTGAATAGATGAAAATTGAGACCAGACATAAAGAGCTTTTTCATATCTGGTCTCGATTTCACCTATCTAATTCTTGAAACTATGGGCTGGAAGCCAGAATTACTATATACAGATTTCCGGTTTGAAACGGAATTCACGCTATTTTTTAAATTAAAATATGGTTAACAATTGTGGTCCGGTATTGTGATGATGTCACAATAATATACATTCGATTTTTCACTTTTAAAATCTTAGGCATCGTTACGTAATTTTAGTAATATTAAAAAAACTTAAGAAAATATTGGTATTTACTTTACAGCTTATATCATAATTATTTTTAATTAATTTATTTTTTTCTTTTTATATCGTAGTGTAATATATTATTTAATACGTTGTATTGTTTTGTCAAATGTCGAGAAATGATGTCATAAATGTATATTTATAATTTATGTTTTATTTATAGAATATTTCAATAACGTTAAAGTAGAGTAATGTAATTTTTTCGATGCATTTTTCAAGTGTTCTTCAGTTTAAAAAAGTTAGAATTTGCTTGATACTCAAAATTTTGTTTCTTATGGTTCTATAAATTTGATCGATTTTAAAATCCATGCAGCAGTGAAATTTGTCTCCGAAACTTTTTATGTCATATATTTGATATATTCTTATGTATTTGATGTGTACAGATGAAAAAATAAGAATAAAATTACAGAATATCTTCGAAATTTAATAAGATTTTATTTTATAAAAGACAATATAAAGTGATATTCATTAACAATGTTTACTTTTAATTAAATTTAATAAAATCTTCTATTTTTAACCTAATTTATATTTTGTAGCTTCATCAAAGTTTAATTTAGAGATTTTTTTAACATCTTAATAATCCAAATTATGAAATTTATGTTTATTATTTAATTTAAATTACATATTTTACGTAATTTATAAAATTCTATAATAATTATAAATTGCAAATGTATTCTGTTATTGGTCTTTGGTAAATACAAATAACTTGTCACAAATATAGAATTGTAAGTGAGATCAATAACACAAATTACACCTTATTAATAATTAATAAATATATACAAAATTCAATATAATATATATATAATTATTATAAATTTTGTGTATTGAAAAGAGAAAAATAAAGTTGTAATATCCTTTAAAAACGTCCAGAGGATTGGAGCATGGTCTCCTAATTAGCTCCAATCGTCAGTATTTTTTTAAATTATGTTACAACTTGATTTTTTTTTATTTTTTTGTCTCTTGAAAATACTCTAATCCTCAGGACTTTTTAAAGGTTTTTTTGGGTCCATCTTTGATAGACAAGGCACGCAATAGCAGGAACATTAGTAGTAAGGACCTGTTTCTTAGTAGTAATGTGCCTGCTATTGCGTGCCTGGTCAAATTCATGAGTGGAAAGCGAGTCTTCCAGATAGAAAAATTAAATAAAAATCAAATCTATACAGCATAAAAGTTAAATGAAAATATTCATAAATAAATGAATTATTTTTCTGATCACTTTTTATTTCACGGTCATAACAGTTCGATTTAAATTTAAAACTTTAAATTCCAGAAAACGTTTATAAAATAATTTTATACGCTTAATTGATTTAATATTCATTCAAATATTTTACTTTTATTTATTTATTTCTTTAATTTTTGTAAAAATGAGCCTGGATGAACTTTTACTTCAGTTTTGTGTAATGGAAGAGAGCAAAACATAAAATAAAATAATAATAATTAAATGAATTGTTCTAGAATAAGTGTCTGATTTCTCCTCGGAGTAAACCAAAACCAAAACTAGATGATCAACATTAACAGACAAAAATGCACTTCAGATAGAACTATAGAAGAATAAAATCTTGTTGACACTCTTCTTGGTCCAACACAAACAAGGTAATTGTATTTCTTTACTTCAGACCGCACTTCCTTCATGTCTGTCAGTAGACAACTCGCTACACTTTTCTTTGACGTTCTAGAACCATAAAAAACAAGCAGACCTTTTTTTTCTTATTTTTCTCCAACAGATCGGTATGTGAAAGTATTGCTTCGTGCCTAAAATTGATGGATATCAAAAGTATCTTTGCCTCTTTTAGCTCAGAATATTGAACTCTGTTTCACATTTCAAGAATATAGGCAATCGAATGTGATTGTATCCGCTGGAGCAATTTTAGTTGTAAAGTTTCTTTGACAAGTAGTATTGCAATGGGATAATATTAAAATATCGCTAAACAAAAACTTATTTTATAAATGTAATAAAAATAAAAACGAGCAAAAGTTATTGTGACAATTTTTATTATATGTTTAATTTATTTCATTTAAAATATATGCTCTCGATTTCAAATTACATATTAATGGCATGTCCCTGTACATCATGACAACGGAGTCGTACCGGTCATCTATCTAACTCCATTCTGGGTAAATTTTGAATTGAAATCGTGTGACTTCCGATTTAGACCGGAAGTTCGTATATAGTTAATCAGGGTCTCGTGCGCATAGGCTTTCATCTATCTAACATCGTTTTCGAGATTAAGGAAGGACAGACAGACAGTGGGAATTTATAGATCTAACATTTTTTTAAAACTTCAGCCCAATAAGATTAATTTTTTTTTATTTGTGGAAATATAAAAACGTTTCAAAAACTTTAATGCTTAATAATGAATTTTATTGGCTTTAAATACGATATGCATTCTTTTTCTTTTGCAAATACATAAATATATATATATATTTTTTCGAACAAATTAGATTATTTCATTAATAAAATAGCATTAATTCTTCTGGAATACATATTTGCCACTGTAGTGTGAAACGTTGTAGCTTATCGCTTTACAATTTCAAGGGTATTGTAAATACGATTTGGTCTGTCAAATCCATATCGTGGTAGAAAGAAGAAGAGTTGTACAGAAAGCAGAATGTCTAGTGTTGGCTGGAATAATCCTTTTGGAGAAATCCAATGACGAACTCTCTGTGAAATCAGTAGTGGAAAGCTTTCTGTCTGATGATATCAAGCTAATCATTTAAGTTCTTTCTCACAGGGAACTGGCAGCTGGTTTGCAGGCTTTTAAACTAGTGCCCATTTTTTGCTTTTTTCGTTTCACTTTTATCATCTAGATTCATGTCATAAGAGTTCTTGTTTGTGTTGGAGATATAGCCATAGCAAAACTTGTTGGTCCATCCTTCTGCGTTAGGTGGTAAAGAAGATAGACGAACATCATTTTCTGTGGGTGTGGTGAAACCGCCTGGAATTGGAAACCCTTCCCAAGAGAATTCGGAAAAAAACAGAACCAAAGTTGTCACCGGAATTTGATCGAAAAGCATACCGACTCCTTTGAGTTTCCATTATATAAAAAAAATCCCATTACAGAAGTTATTCTGCAAAGAAAACATTATTTAATACAAGTTAATAGCTTTGATTAAAATCTTTATTTTTTTCTTTAACTTTTATATAAAAAACTAATATTATTTTACATAAAATTATTAAACTGAGAAAATAAATCAATTGTATTTAAAACAAATTGGTTTGAATAATTCGTTAATTAATAAAAATCTTGTTGATTTAACTCTTTAATATTACTTTTAATATTTGGTAAGTTAGAAAGGAATCGAAGGATAAAACCCATTCTGAAAATAGCAAATTAACTTATTAGCAGAGATTACAAGCATGAAAACCAAGAAATTGTCATGGGAAAGAGAATTAACAAAATTTATCATTGAGATAAGGTAATGTTCATTTTAGAAGGGATTAGCACAACAGTACAATTTCTCTGATGTAAAGCTTATTCTTTTGTGACATTGTCATCACACTAAGGAATATAGATGGTGTTGGTTTCTTCTTCTTTGCAAGATACGTCGACAGGTTTATTTTGTCCTTGCGCATTAAATATTCACATCCGAACAAAAGATTGTCCTTTCTATTATTCAAATATTGTATCACCTACGCTATCTTCAGTGAACTGTTATTCTGCCCTCTTATCTCTTCTTTCCTCTCAATGAAATTTCATTGAAAACTTTCAGACGTTATAAGGATTATAAAATAAGTTATAGATAGTTTATTAAAGTACTTCTACTTAGAAAGGTCTACTTATTTTACTAATAAATTTAAGGATAGTTTAGAAATCTTTTTTTTATTTTTATTGTTGTTGGCTTTAGTTTTGTTTCTTTTTAAGGTTGTTAAATTTCTACTCGAATATTTAGTTAAGTAATTTGATAAAGCTGATAAACAAATTTCTTACATCGATTAAGTTTCTGTTAGATGAGAGATTCTATTTATTTAAAGGTAAAAGAATTCGCGTGCAAGTTGGATTACTAAAGAATTGAAAAATAAGGAAAACAATTCAGACTTTTTAACTGAAAACAATGAAAAAATTACGTTGGAATCTTTGGTGACTGCACAATGATTAAATTACAGAGTCAGTTTGATATATAACGGAGGAAAAACAAAAGTTAGTAATCTTCAAATGAAATTTAAACTGATTTTGTACAATAAAAACAAATAAAAATAAGCTTGAGATAATTTGAAATCTAAGTTATAAACAATCAATTAATCTTCATTATCTGAAAATTTATTAGAAAATTAAGATAGAGTTATATTATCTTGTAATCATTAATTAATAGTAATTAATTATGATCTCTATTAGTGCTCAAATTCATATTTTATAATATCAGAAATTTCGTACTATACCTAAAAATCCTAACCAAAATTAACTTTTACGCAAGATCTAAATGTCCTACAGAAGAATACATATATGATTAGTAAATCCGATTCATTGCGTATTTAATTAATTTATCATTATTTCCTTTAATATAAATAATAATAAATATTAATATTTATATTATAAGGAATATTAGGATAATATTAAANTTATAAGGAATATTATTAATATAAAAGAATTCATAAATATATTCTTAAATTCACATTATAAAAATTTAAACTTTGTTATTTTCTTGGAATTATGTTTTGCTTTGTCATCGATATAAATATTTTCTCTCAATATCTTTCTTAATATTAAAATATTATAAAAATTTAAAAGTGATTCTCTTTCCTGAGAAAAAAAGAAAGGAGTTTATTTATAGGCTCCTAAACTTTTTTAAATCCTTCAAATATTTTTGTATTTCGAATTGATGATTTATAGGCCAACATTATTCTGTCATAAGGAAATCTATACGAAATGAATATTTAATAAAAATGATTTGCACTACGTCATTTTTGTCTCTAAGTGTACCATTTTTATTGAGGGGGAGGGAAAATATCCTCTCATATGATGCTGAATCACGAAGTGAACAATACGAAGGCATCCATCTAAAAACACGTCCATCCCTTTCAACAGATAATAACCGTATTTTAAATATAAGCTGTCAAACTTGTAAAAAGTTTCTCTTGGGAATAAATTTTATAAATATTCTCTAATTTAAATTAATTTAATTACTTAAAAAAATAGATTTTAATAAGAAACTTGACTTCGGAATATTTGATTATAACAAATTTAATGTTACAAATTTTAAAAATCGTCCTAAATCACTTATAAAAACTGTGATTAAACTTATAAGATGATTCGATTTATCTTTCTAACAGCAAAATATTTTCTTTGGTAATCCATCTAAGTAAAATTCTCCACTTTTCAATTATTAAAAAAGTTTTAAATTCGCTCTTATTTAATTCATTATCCAGATTAAAATGCTCTTGAAAATAGAGCAAAATCTAATTAGTAAATGAAATAAAATTAACAGTTTTCTATTAATAGCACCTTCTTTTAGGAGATACAAAACCATCAATAGGCAATCTCTTTGCTATTGGTTGGCCTATCAATCAGTAGATTGTGTCAGTAGAGAGGAAAGAGAGGAAAAAAATCACAGAGAAAGAATAGTAGTCAATAGTTTGACAGCTTCTTCAATTCTTTTATAAAGCATTGTCACTCAAAATATGTACTGTCAGTTATTTTTTAACGGGATCTTCTTTTAGGAGTCATATAGGGATATCCGAAATAGAATCTCTTCCTGCCATTTATAAAAGCTATAAACATTTTTGAAGGGAAAGAGGGAAAAAAGCATTGATTTTGTTGTCTCTATATCCTTTGACATTACTTTCCCAGAAATTATTAGAAGTTTTGATTAGATTGCATATCCATAGACACAGTACAGTCCTATAACAAAGTATTAACCTCTTCATCTTGTAATGGATCCTATTTTCGATTTTATGTATAAATTTTGTAAATGGAGTTATTCCATTTTCATGTAAAAATAAAATAAAAGTAGCTATCTTTATCAGTATATTTTACATTTTTCTAAAAATAATTTCTATAGAGTTAACCTTTAGTTGTTAAGTTTAATTTATTACATGTAGTTTCTTCTTTATTTCTTCGTGATATAGCTGTATGTATATGTGTGTGTGTATAAAGTAGCATTGAATTCGTGTAAGTCTGTAAATGAATTATATATTAAGAAGCTGTATAACGGCTTAAAGCTTTGTAATAAACTTGAAGTTCGATAACTAAGTTCTAAATGTAGTGGACGTGTTGTGTTTCTCAGTTATTGCTTCATAAATCTGTTATAAGTATACATGGATTTATAGTAGATACTCGATGATATTGAAAGAGAATTATGACAAATTAGCCCTTGGCTAAGAACCTATTAGGTGATATTTACGCTTAGGATCGTTAAACGAATAAAGTTTTATGTAATAATATAATTACGCATCTTTTATTATTAATTTTTGGGCTGAAATTTGAAAAAAATTGTATATCTATAAATTTCCATTGTCTATCATTCCTAAATCTTGTAAACGCTGTTATCTATATGAACATGACTATGTTACATGATTTTAATTTAATTATTTTCCCCAGAATAGAGTTACATAAACGACCGGTATGACTCTGTTGCTAACAGGAAAAACATGTTTTACAGGGGCAAGATACTACTAATTTGAGGTGGAGAGCATATATTTTAAATTAAATTAATTAAAAATATGATTAAAAATTGAAGCCCGGCATTGTAATGATTTCATAAGAATTTTTGCTCGTTTTTTTTTGTATAAATTACTTTATTTTTACTCGAATAACTTGTGTTATAGTAGACGTAATTTTCCAAAACTATTTCTTTTCTGCATACTCAAATTCCATAATATCGAGAATTTCTCAAAATTTAGTATTTTTATTCCCATTTCTACCAAGATGAGGAATATCAAATGGATCCCTTAACGTTTTCAAATTTATTTGTCATGTCTTCAAATGACAAGATAACTTTGCGTGCTCGGATTGAACACTTTCCTGCTATGAAGATTGCATGCTAATATTTATTCTGGTTTCTCGAATAATTTTAAGCTTCAATTTGTAAATGTTGCAAAATGTATGCCGGTTGAAAATTTAAATTTTAAAAATTTTATATTTATTATATTATTCGATAAGAGTTTTATTCTTGCATAGATAAAAATATTCTATAACTTTTTTCTCCTTTTTAATTTCGTGAAATATTTATTGTTTTATATATTAAATAATAAGATTTTCTCTTAAAATTTATATAAAACATTACTTAGCGTTTAATTTTTTAATTTTTTTTTTACTACAAGAAAACATTGTAATATAAATTATAAATTCGTTTCATTCACTTAATTTGTCCATTTGAAATATGATTTTACTTTTATTTAATATAAAGAAAGTGATTTTAATGGTAAAAATGATAAATGTGAGAGTTAAACAGATTAGGTTTCGTCGATATTGTTAGTGTTCTAGGCCAACATCCAATAGAAGTTTGGGTCCGATATCGATGTTAGCCCCAAACCATTCACTTTATGGACTTTTTTCGGCACCAGCTCTGATTACGGACCAACTGAGTTTGCTGTGTACACAGTAGCATTGTTCTATCAGCCATGCAACCAGTCTTGATGTCGAATTGTAACCACTGTCAACTCAAATCTGTGCATCACTATTACCTTCTTACCCGTAACGGGGGAGCATTTGTGCAGAAATATCCTGTCACCGCTCATAACGTTTTATACCTAGTTGATATGAGTGATCGATTATATTTATCTGGTGCTGACATGACTATAAGATAATCAAGAAGAATTGTAACATAATAGCTTCAACAATTATTTACAGGCAAAGTATTTCTGGACAGTTTCAGGAGTTATAACTTTCCCTTAAGCTGTAGCAAATCTTTAATTAATTATCGTTTATTAATGAAAATTACGGTATTTTTTCCTGTTATCAAATTCTTTAAAGACCAATTAATAATTATTCTTTCACTTGTAAATTAACAGTAAATTGCATTGTAAGTTATTGATAAACGTAATTATTTTCACAGCCGTTTTCAAAACAAGTACGTAAAATATCATAGAGATTCTTGTCTGTGTATACAGAAAATGCTTTACACTATTCATTCGTATTGCTGTACTTACAGTAATTAATGTTCCTTGGCAATTTCTCCTTTGTCAAAATCGTTATGTAAATAGCAGCTGTGTTTTTTTTTTTTTTGCCCTTCTATTCTAGTAAGAATGGTTATAAAAATATTGTTGTATAATTTGTCAATTTTAATATATTGTTCATTTTGAAAATAGCTTTTCCTAAATTCACTTTCTTTTATTTTTTATTTCTTCCCTTCTCTTTGATATCATTAACAATCATCCGTTGACTGTACGGAATTACAATATTCTTTTTACCATTTCAAAGCCATTATCGAGTCAATTTTACGATAAAAATTTGCATTCTTTCTATTTTAAAACAATTAATTTATTAATAAAAATTTACGAAGTTTATAAGCTTTTAATGACTCCTTAGAAATTCATTGAAATAAAAATTATAACTTATTATATTAATTATATCAGGGAATAGCCTTATTATTATATAATAATCGTATAAAATATGTCTTGATTAATTTAAATTTAAAAATAATAAATGAGTAAATAAGAAATTAACAAATATACACTATTTGTAACTATTATTAACGATGAATACGTGCTCATTAGTTTAAAATCTGTTTAATAAATAGATTATAATGCACGATAATTTATAGTTTTTTTACTTAAAAAATTATAATTTTAATTGAATTTTTATACAACATAGGTTAAAAATTTCTGTCTGAAACAGTTGAAAGTCCAACGAAGAATAGAATTATAAACCCTGAATATAAATGCATGCTCTTAAAGTAGTGTAGTAGCATTAATGTATTTAGTAAGAATCACAAACCATCAAAAAGAACGAAGTTTCTGAATGGCACGTACCATAAAACTAGAATTTTAACTTATTCAGCTATAGAAATTTGCAAAAATGTTATAAAAGAAACCTTCATTTTATTAAATTTTTACGTATACTTTTTCTTCAAACAACAATAAAAGTGTCATTTTTTAATGCCATTCGTACCCGAATACACTTTAAGTAACGTGATATTAAAATACGTCATCGTTCTCTACCCTACACTCTCCCCAACAACAAAAAAAAAAAAAATATATTAAGAAGTAAATTAAATTAAATTATTAATTAAAATTAGCTTTTGACAAATTAAAATTTATTTTATTAAAATAAAGAGAAAAGATGTCGAGTTTTAACGAAGCGTAAAAATAAAAAATAAAAAAAAAATATCGTGAAGAAAATTAAGTATAAAGGATAAATATCGAAAATTTAAGGCAAACAACATTTGCCAATTAAGAAGGGGTTAATTGGTGCGTCGCTAATGGGAACCTCTATTGATTAGCTGAGGACGAGGAATAAGTACAACAGCATCAAAATATTTTTCTAAAAGGGTATATGTGTAACAGGTACATTGACTGAGGTAATATATTTACTCTGTCAATCTCTGCTCTAGTTTGCATATTGAAGTTGTGGCAAAAAAAAGCGACGTTTTCTCTACTCTTAAAACACAAACAAAATACTCCTAGAGTTTCATATTTTCCAGTTTTATAAACTTTTATTTATTTATAAACTTTCCCCCTTCTTAAATATTTAATAGCAAGCAAAAAGTAAAAAAAAATCGATTTTTTAAAAAAAACATTGCCCAGAGAATTTATAAATATTTAAAATAAGTAAAAAGATTTAAATTCCATTTTAAAAATCGACATTATAATTAAAGAGTGTATATAATTTCATTTTATAAAATATTTAATTCGAATTAAAATTTTTATCCTTTGACCTTTGAATTTAAAGCGTATGGAAGATTAAAATTATACATTCTGTTGTTTCCTCGTAGAAAGGCTAGAGTAAATCTATCTAACTTAATTATAACAATACAAAGAAAGAAGATAGTACTTAATTACTGTTAGGAATTTATAATTATCTTAATTACAATTTATTAGTTTTGTGTCGCATCGAAAACAGGATTATGGAAGACGTGAGGTTAAAATGAAAATTACCGTTAGATGTACAAAGATATTATTGTGTTTTGTTTAAAATAATCAACTTCACTAGATTTGAATAAAGTTTCTAAATAAAATAATTCTGATGAGATTGATAATGTGCAATCCTTAAAAGATTCCCATTAACATTTCTCTGATTTCATTAAAACCTTTGTTATTGATCAAAGTTGCTAGCTGCATATTATACCATTGTCACACACGAAAAATGAACAGTACACGTTTCACCCTATTAAAATAAATATATATTTTTTAATAATACGAATATCTTTATGCATATTAACATAAAATGTTTAATTTATTTCTGAAAATCAAGCAACAAATCATTAAAAATGGTGGTTACTCGAATTTATGATGGGGAAGATGTAGCAATAAAAATAATAATTATATCATTGATAAAAACAAATATATACAAGTAAATTAAATTTAATAACGATTATAAATAGTACACGAGGTTTAATTTTGTAGTAGAGGGGTTGCAGCCCTGCAGCCGTTATACAAGAGATGCCACTAAGTACGAATTAAAACTAAGAATCCTGATTTAATAAATGTATAATTCGGATATACTTTACGCTTATATAAAGTAACGTAAATAATTAATGAGAAAAGTTTGAAATAATAATTAATTATTTATTCAAATTGCACCTCTCTATTATCGTTTATCTTCTACTCTATAATAAACACTTATTATATGTATCATTTCCTGTTCTAGAAATAAAAATCTATCATATATTTAAAAGAAATTGCTTATTTTTCATACTTTAGCACGATTTCGTATATTACATGCTGATGAAATTTATTTTAATTATAATTCCACCTTTAGTTTTAAGTTCTAATTATTTTAAATACATTTAAATTTTACTTCACTTCTATTAATGATTTTATGCAAGAATTAATACATTAAAAATACTTTAATATTCTATATTAAAAATAAATAAGAGAAAATTAACATCATTTTTTTAAATAATTATTATTAAGAAATTTTTAAATTTTATTTAAAATTTATAATTATAAGTACATATTTTACTGTGATTTAGTTTTAATAACAAGTTTGAAAACTTTAAATCGATATTCATTTATAAATTTATTTCTAAACAAATGAATAACTAAAATATAAATATTAAATAACATAAAATTTATTTACAAACATATAAATTTTAAACATTAATTAATGTCATTACAGATCAATGCCTTAATTGTTTATAAATTGCATTTACATGTATTTATTTAATTATTATAAACAATTTTTTTTTGTATTGAAAGAATTATTTTTGTTGTGAAAAGTAAACATTTTAGAGCTATTTTTCTTTTTAAAACTGAACTTAAATAACAATAATCTCCTGTAAACAACAAGTCAATAACATTAGAAAACTTATTATAACGAAACAATAAATAAAATATACAATAATAACTCCGTAAACATTACCTTTACGCCATCCTTTAACATCCTTAAACATCATCAACATATTTTCAAAAGTAACCAGCAAAAATTATTTCGACAATTCTTATTATATTTTAAATTTATTTAATTTAAAATATATTCTCTCGATTTTAAATTAGTAGTGTTTAGCCCCTTTACATAATACTTTTCCTGATAACAACAGAGTCATGCCGGTCATCTGTTTTGAAAAGATTTTAAATTGAAATCATGTGACATCTGTTTTAGACCATAAGTTTTTATATATAGTTAATCTAGGCCTCCTGTCCACAAGCTTTCCATATCTGGGCTTGACTTTAATTTAATATCATTCTCGAAATTAAGGAAGGACAGAAAACAGTTGGAATTTATAGATGTACAGTACAATGTTTTCAAATTGCAACCCAATTAAACAGTTTCTATAAGTACTTTACATAAAATGTGAGAACTAAAAATAGATTTAAGGCAAAATTTGATATTAATATTAATAAAAGTTAATTATTCAAGCTTGAGCCTTACNTTAAACAATTCGAATATATTTAAATACATTAAAAGAAATAAGTGATTAAAGTTAATCATTTGTAAGTAGTGTAGGTTAGTGTTTATGTGTAAATAGTAATTGTTTATAAGTCTGTAAATGTATAATTAACAAAGCACGTTTAATTATTTATTATAATAAATAATTATTCAAAGTTTCTGTTGTTTATACACGTATTTAAATAAATAAGTAATATATATTACGATCAATATTTATAATATATACATTGTAATTTATTAATAATTCCCTTAACAGAAATTAAAATGTTTATTCATATAATATTGCTCTCGTTAATATTTTCTGAGCATGTTTATATCCATACAATAAATTCCTGTACAAAGCAGACTGCATTATGAGAAATGCCAAAGCAACATCAATGTTGATTCCGTTTTTTCTATTATTTTTCTCTATCCTTAGGGTTTAAAGTTTAAATTCACAATAACATTTTCATTTGAACACATGAAAATAATCTTGAAAAATGTATTAAAACGTTTCACCCGCTTACATAAACTCTATTAAACTCCAACTTACAACTTCGTTTATCAAGTTTATACACAGAATATTAGTTTATTAATACAGCTGTTTATTTAAAGATACAGAAGGCTATTTTATGATAAATTTAAAAGTTGAGGCCTTTATTATTTTTAAATAAACTTTTAAATCATAAAAATTGCTATTGTTAAATAATAGTATTATTTTTAAAGCCTTCGAGGTTTTATTATAAATTCTAAATTCTATTTAAACATTAAATATCACGATGACACCAGTTATTATTGATGAAATAAGAATTGCTTAATTGTAAAGTCAGCAAATTTTCTTAAGTTTTTTTTGCTTGTGTAATCATTGGTATAAGGTTAAAAACATATTTTCTAGTTAATATCACATTAAAAATAATTAAAAGTTAATATAAATATGTAATAAACACAATTATGTCAACAGGTGACATTATTTTTCTTTTCTTAATCTATCCTTGATTCTATTTTCTAAAAAAAATAAACTTAATTAAGAAAAAATAAGACAGAAATGAAATTTCTGTATTAACTTTAAAATCATTAATTTAAATGAAGATTCATGGATATGTTATCCGGATATAACGCTTGAGTTAGAATAGATAAACACCCATTATTATCTAATTGTTAGTACATATAACTAGATAATCATCAAGTAATGTGTTCGCTTGTCAAATTTTATGATCTGATAACTCTATAATTATTTTTAAATTAAATTTACATTCGAAATTTAAAATCAAAGTTGAAATTCTCTTAAGGCAATTATAAGAATTAAAATGTTATTAAATTATTTTGGAAAGTAAAATTCTAGCTGTAATATATACATTTATTATATTCGTTTGAACGAGGAAGGAACTTGAATATACTCCCTTCAAGTGTATAGAAAGGAATTTCTATACAATCGAAGAAATTTCTTATAAAACGAAAATAGGCTATTTTTGATGCAGCTTTTCCTATAAGATATTACACTTAAGAATAGAAAGTCAATAATTTAAACTGATTTTTCTCAAGGATAGGGGAATATACGATTGTTTTTTTCATGTTTAACTAAATTAAACTTCAACACTATCGATCTCCATGGAAATTTTCCCCCTCTTTAGGCAAAAATTAATAATTAATTACTTATATATCATACATATTTTTATTTAAGTTGTCATTTAAGATCATAACAATTGATTGACGATATTTCAATGGTAGTCTATCATCATCAAACTTTACAAACTTTTTTACAGAGGAAAAAAAAAATTTACGTCAATTTTCAGATCATTTTTCATTCTAGTGTAAAAGAGAGTGCGAGATACTTTCTTTTTAAACTCATTAAAAAAATCTTATTTGATGATATTTATGTAAAATTCATTTCAACAATATTCAAGGCTTGATAGTGTTGTGTGACCAAGATGATGAATGACAACTCACTCTCACGATTGCGTTAGTCACGTCATTCTGTAATTGTAAGTATAATTGTCAGATTTGTAAGGCGACGATGTATTTCTACATTCTTTTAAATGATATCATGTAAAACAGAAGTATTAAAATATTTTATTATTCGAGCTGAGTAGCTCTTTCAATTGATAAACGTTTCCTATTCTTCACAATCTTCTAAATATATCCATTATGCTTTGGCTTTAAGTCGTGCTCCAATGCAATTCATCACGAGAAATCGAATATAAACATTAATAAAACTATTCAAATTTATTCAGATTAAAATTATTATTACTTATTCACCTATTTCTTAATTAGAACTTAAGATGTGAATGATATAATTCGTAAAGTTTGGCGATATATTTAACACTTTATCATTTTAAAACTTTAAAATAAATTTCATTTTTTTAACTTATTTATTATTATTTTTTTTATTTTAAATTATAACGAGGAATGTCGTTTAATTAATTACTATCATTTATCTGCAGCTTTCTTCCCCTATCTCATTTCTCATATATTTTAACACAGCTTAACTCTAATTTATTTCTGACACTTCTTTAAACATTTCGGATATTAATATATTATTAATAAATGACTTAATCTTAAGAAACAAATTACAAATTTTAATAAAAATTAAAAAAGGTATAAATTAGTTTTTTAAATTTAAACAATTCGAATATATTTAAATACATTAAAAGAAATAAGTGATTAAAGTTAATCATTTGTAAGTAGTGTAGGTTAGTGTTTATGTGTAAATAGTAATTGTTTATAAGTCTGTAAATGTATAATTAACAAAGCACGTTTAATTATTTATTATAATAAATAATTATTCAAAGTTTCTGTTGTTTATACACGTATTTAAATAAATAAGTAATATATATTACGATCAATATTTATAATATATACATTGTAATTTATTAATAATTCCCTTAACAGAAATTAAAATGTTTATTCATATAATATTGCTCTCGTTAATATTTTCTGAGCATGTTTATATCCATACAATAAATTCCTGTACAAAGCAGACTGCATTATGAGAAATGCCAAAGCAACATCAATGTTGATTCCGTTTTTTCTATTATTTTTCTCTATCCTTAGGGTTTAAAGTTTAAATTCACAATAACATTTTCATTTGAACACATGAAAATAATCTTGAAAAATGTATTAAAACGTTTCACCCGCTTACATAAACTCTATTAAACTCCAACTTACAACTTCGTTTATCAAGTTTATACACAGAATATTAGTTTATTAATACAGCTGTTTATTTAAAGATACAGAAGGCTATTTTATGATAAATTTAAAAGTTGAGGCCTGGTGAAAACAGAAGGAAAAAAATGAATTTATAATCTCGGAACAAAATTTATTATGAATAAAATTGATAAAAACACATCACAGTTATTTTTTATATATAAATATATTCCCGTAAACCCAAACCTCCATATATTTTTATAAAAAATATACAATTTTGCAAGCAAAAATATTTTTACACATACATTTATCTTCTTTTAAATCTCTACAGCATTTTTTATGACAGGGCTGATATCTGATGATATACAAGCTGCAAATTGAAAAGAAAAGGTCGATGCTCTTTAAGCATCAATCCCATTTATAGTGCAAATTTTCCTCATAAATTCTTTGCATAAATTATTGTTGAAATTTGATTCCATCTCCTTCAATTCTAATCTTCTTAAAATCTTCATAACACTGTTAATTTTCAAACTACATTAAAACTTAATAATCTAAAAAAAATAATTATATAATACGATTATTTTTCAGATGTTTCCATCGTCGTTATAATAAATTATTCGTTAATTTTTAGAAATATTTAAGAATTAATAATTACTATGAAATATACGTAGATATAAATCTGCCTCATATAGCTTTGTAAATATATATTTTATTTAAAATTTTTTACTTATTTTTTAAAATAACACTACAGAAATACGTCAAATATTATTTTGTATATATATTTTAAAAATATATATAACTTATATAACATATAATATGAGCATTGTATAGAGGTGAATGCAGACTTTCTCATAAGTCATATATGTACTGTATATCATGCACTTTTATAATAATTTAACATTTGTATAAAATCATATATTTCCCAGAATTTTTTCCAGATTTTTTTAAAGTAAACAACATCTAAACTGACGAAAAAGCGCATTGATTTCTCCTCATTTTTTCCCCTCCCTCCTTTCTAAATATACAGATTTTTTTATAGTTTCTTGAAGAAGACATTTTTAATAACACCAGGATTACGATTTGAAAACTGCAGCCAAATTATCATTCTTTTCCGTTTCTTTTAAATCGATTTTATTTGCACGCATTAAAGGAGAAACGTTTAATATTGGTTGTGCTTGAATTAAAATCAATAGGTATGACTATGAGTGCATTTTTACCAATTTTTTTTTCAATAAATAAATATACAAACACGAGCCTATCTACACGTATATATAATTATGTGTAAGCTTAGACTTTAGATTTTTACTTAATTCTTTTTTGTATAAATTAATATAATTAATTTTTATCATAATATACATATTAAGTGTGATGTTTACTACGTCTTTTTGATTATTCTTTTTTATATATGCGAATGTTTTATACTAATATTATAAATAGTAATTGTTTTTATTCAATATGTAACATTTTTTTAGTGCAATAACTGTACATTCAACAGTATAACGTGCATTATACAGAATCTGAGCTTCCCCTCCGCTGCTTTCTACCTCACCTACAATTGCCAGTTGGTACCAACCAGTGTGAGCACAGGCTCAGTACAGCAGACACGCAGCCACCAGTTACTATCCTGGAGAGTAGCAACTGTTCCTTTCTGTCTCCGTTAACCATGCTGTGCAAAGTAGGTAAGTAGTTTTATAAAGTTTACAATTTAACAATTCCCTTAATGTAAAAATGACAGGATGATTAGGCAGTCGAAACCACTTTCGTTTAACTTTAATGCAGGACCGCTTATCGTAAACACTGTCAATAAAATGATCGCTTCTTCCCCTTTAACCTTAAAAATTTGGCAAAGTAAATTCCTTTATCCGATAGAAAAATTGTTAAATTTAATATCAATTCGCATCACAAGGCGAAGATTCGAGTTGTAGTGGAATCTTGAATAAATTAAATATGTCCTACCCAAACACTTTTCCCTTATGATTTAATAAGAATTCATTTAAATTTCTATAATATACGTCTCGATTTATTTAATTTACAAATTTTTTTATTGTTTGACAATAGAATTTATGTTAAAATTTCGTCTAAAAATAATACATTTTATATTATTTAAGAAAACAAAAATAATCTACAAATTTACATCATAGAAAAGAATAAATATATCTCAGTTTATATTATTTTATACGTTATTTATTTTTACAAAAATAAACAACACAACTGTACGAAATAATTTAACTACTGCATTTGTTACGTACAATTAAATTATAAATATTTAAATATAAAATCTGTTACAAAATAATCTTTTATATTAATGTATAATTTGTATATTTATCGCATTTATATTTCAAATCTGATGGTTTTTAATTCGTTTTAACATGTTGAAACATTGCAGCTGTACTAAACAAAACAAATCAATTAGGTTATTTCACGTTCTAAATAACATTATTTTGTTTGTTTATAACCACCTACAAAATACTTTATAAATAATTTTTACAGGCATTAAATATTTATAATATATATTTATTTATTTACCTCGTCTCATTTTGTTTATATTTACTTCTGAGGAAGCTGAACTTAATATAGAAGTAATTATATTATCAGATGAAAGTGCTGTACCTGTTTCATTTTACAAACAGGTGAAAGAAGCAACAGACCATTTGACCTAAATCTATATATTATACACCTTCGATAAAAAGTTTTAAACTGTTATATAAATAATACAATCTCTTCTCAATTATTTAATAATAATAATGGTGAATATTTATATAATGATGAGTGATTTTTTTATAATAGAAAAAAAAATCCTCCTCCCCTGTTTAAGCTTTCAGAACAGCTTAAATTAAATTTCTTAAATGTCATATTTCATTAAAGACAAAAAATAATGTAATGCTTTTTGAAAGGGAATAAGCTTCTTATAGTATATACAGAGGATTTACCAATATGACCTCATTCAATAAATTGTATTGTATTTCTTTCTGACCATTTGATATATTTAATTAACACTCGAACCGAATTTATTTTAAGGAAATTAATCAATTAAAACTATATATATTTTTCTTTACATAAGATTTAACTTCCTTCACAAAAGATTTTAAGTTAAATCAATAAGAAAAATTTTTATTAATAATAAGTATCAGTAAACTCATTAATAATATAAAAATTTAATGATGTAAATTGTCTTTAAACTATTTAATTTTTCTAATTACGTTTGAATAATCTATTTAATAGTTATATATGAAGTTGCTATAAAATTTATAAAAAGAATTCAATTAATTAGAATTTTATACGATACAATACAAGTGATGTGGATTGAATTTAGCAATAAGATTTCTCATATTTGTTCGATTTTCTTTCCTATATTTTATGCTTATGATATTTTATCATGAAATTAAGATAAGGAAATGAATAATATACTAATGAGAACATCCCTTATTATAGTAATTTTGTTTATTTAATTGTAAAATTAAATTTAATTATCATTATTTTACACCATTTTTAATTTTACAAGAATTTTTTTTTCAAATCTCTCTCCATTTAGAAAATTTATTATTGTTTAATATTCTAATCTTGTTTGCTTATTTTAAAAATAATTCTTATGTACTATTATGTTGTAAAAGCTTGACCGAATTAAGAATTTTAGAGGTCCTAAGCAATTAAATTTGGTGCCCCCATATACTTGAAAATATTTTAACTTTTGCATTTATTGTTGGGGCCTTGTTCAGCTGCACTATTTTTTGGGCGGGTACCACAATAAATGATGCATCTGAACGTAAAATCCACAAAAAGATCCTGGTTCATATGCACCATTCACAGTTCGCACTGCATGGACATAGAAAAAATTTTTGTGGTTCCCCCTTTATTTGATGCCCTAAGCACGAGCTTTATTTTGCCTAATGATTTACCAAAGCCATGTGTGAAAGATACTTTCAGAGATAAGAAATTCAATGCACTGTACTGTTCTCTCTTTTTTTTATTTTGATATTAATAAAATAAATATTTTAAATTATACTCTAGACAATATCCATTCTTTTTATTGAATTACATTTCTATATATCTAGTAGTGCATTTAC
The DNA here is from genome assembly GCF_000671375.1 of Centruroides sculpturatus. Classification (NCBI taxonomy): domain Eukaryota; kingdom Metazoa; phylum Arthropoda; class Arachnida; order Scorpiones; family Buthidae; genus Centruroides; species Centruroides sculpturatus. Next base: position 32,406 of record NW_019384335.1, on the reverse strand, counting down.
TTTTGTGTGCTAATTTAATAAATATATTGGTCTGGAAATAGAAAATTGTGAAGTTATCGAATTAGTAATTTTCTTACAGGAAGTAGTAAAAGGTTTTTCGACGTTGAAAAGTCATTTTTAGTCGCATATTAACGAAGAAATGTTGTAGAATATTAATTTATATATCCAAATGCATTTTAATGTATAATAATAAATTCAATTTATTTCAATTTGTCGCGACTTAAAGTAGACATATTCAGCTTATAAATATAATAAAATATAATTGTTGAAACGTAAATATTACAATTTTAATTTAATATTTGTAAAATATTCGGTTTTTGAAATCATTTTCTCCAAAGAAGTAAAGGATAGAAAATACACCTGACAAATTAATGTCCTTCCAAGAGCCACTTAGAAGATCATTTCTTTTAATAACTGTCCTACTGTGCTTTAAATACGCCGCATTTAATGGTCATAAAATTTACAAAAATCATTAAGAATTTTTTAATAAAAAAAACCGCTTCATACAGATAAAGAAAAAAAATCTCTTATCCAACGATTTCTCTCACACAAGATCCTTCACTTCATTAGAAATAAAGGAATGTTGTAGCCTTGCAAAATCAAAAATATTCAAATTCAATTAGCCTAACGAAGTCTCCATTTGTTAAGAGACATTTTAGTAACCGGGTTTGTCGATCTCGATATAATGTCCCCCCCCACAAAAACTTCCAAACAAATCATTTAGCCTTAATGAAACTGACCAGAATTATTTGGAGAGACATTAGTAACATTCTGATAGCGAGCCTAATAGGGTATACCCTCGATACCATATGTCATCACGTATTCAATTAAGTCGCTGAAATGATAGAGAAGAGGAAATTTAGTCTGCAAGAAGGACATCTCCGATAAGCCCTTGCTTTTCGGCAGTTTAAGCCCATTCTAATACATCTCATCCTCGAATAAATTTAACCAATTCTATTTGCTTGATTTCTATTCATTCAAAAACACAATTTGCTCTACTTACATTATTTACACCTTCAATTCTGGTCAAAGGAGCCTGTTTTAAATTTTCTTTGTTGTGAATTAAACATCATACTATCCAATTTAAACACATGTCAAAGAAGAAAAAAATAATCAGAAAGGCTTTTAGTATTAGGATTTTAAAGATAAAAATAAACATTACAGTGTTTACATTCCTAAATATTATAGATTTTTCATAAACACGTAGTTTTAATTCGATCCTGTACGTCTAAATCAAATTTTTTTTTCATATAAATCTGTGTATATACTTCTTATTTATAAAGAATGTATTGTAAATAAAATATATAGTGCGTGCCTATTTAATACAATGGACGTTTGAATAATCGAATTTGCATTGTAAAACATTATAGGGAACCATTTTGTTAAATTCATATCTCGATAAAATCCTGCATGCAATGTCCATATTCATGCAAAAATGAATATATAATACAAAAATTAATTTTAAAAGCTAGTTTATAATAGACATAACTTTAAGTATTTTCTTATTAATATCATTATACATTATACTTAGATTTTGCTGATTATATTCCTTACAAATTGAAAAAATAATAATATTGATAATTAATTTTCCATTATGCTAATGATAATTTTTACAATAATTAATAATTTCTCTTATGTTAATTTAAGTTTGTAACCCCAAAACGTACATAAATTAAGTAATCGTAAAGTACAATTATGCAACAAAAATATGTGGATTAGTTAAAATTCCTTATAAGTAATTCACATATTTTTCTTACATAAGCAATTTTAATATTAATGAAATGCAGAAAACTGAACAGTAATTATCTTCTTGCTTCTGTGGAGAGCGTTAAGCAATACTTTTTAAAGCAAATTTTATATATTTAATATCTGAATTCTTGAAAAAATTTCATCCAAAATTCTTCTAATAGTTTCTTCTATTTTTTTCTCACCTTAAACAAGCATAACTGATAAGGCAAGAATTGATATAATCTATGTAAAAATAAGGATTTAATATTTAATTTATCGAATAATTAACATTTTATATATGTAAATTTAGGACGTGTTTCCGTATTTTTCGTACATAAAACATATATTTTTTAAAACAATTATTCTTATGTAATCATAAATATGCAAATGAATTATTAAACATTATTATTGATTAAATTTATGTTTTAAGGAAATTTTAATTGTTATTGATTTTAAAATTTAATTATGATTTAGAAAACAATTTTTTTTAATAAATTAGTGGTCGAAGTTATTTCTTTTTAGAAATTTAAATTAAATAATTGAGTAATAAACGCTTTGTCTGGTATGAAAATTTGAGAAAAATAAGTTTATGTAAAATTAAATTTATATTTTAAAACAAAATCAGGCTATAATTAGAATATTTTTCAATATACTCGATAGATTATGTACTGTATGTAATAAAATATTCAGTAACTTAATGAAGATTACTTAATATAATTTAATGAAACTACAACGTATTAATTGAATATCTCTTCGAAAAAAGAGTTTATTATGAAGTAGGTTATTAGCATATTCGTAAATATTCATCTTAATAATAGAAAATTATGCTGGAATTTTTGCTAAGGAAATTTGGGAATGATACCGAATGGAAGAGAAAGGAGGACATTTAAATAACGGATGAGTCGCATCAATTGATGCATGGTATCTACTTAGTTCATCAACGTTCTCAGTTTGTTTTGCGGACTGTTTAAGAAGAATGAAGAGTGAAATTGCTTCGGAAATCAATATGGGTGTTAAGAGTGTGCCTCATCTCCCACTTGTTTCTACTTGACAGCAAAAGTGCTCTTCCAGTTATATGATAAAAGAGCAAGCCATATGCCTTGATAATGAAATACAATTAACTTAAAATTAAATACTAATAGAAAACATTATGACGAAGCGAAAAAATAATAAAAGAACGTGCCAAATATCAATAAAAATTAATAACTTTTTATGATTCTAAGATGTTTATTGGGAATCTTAAATTGAAATTTTCTCGTGTTGGGCTTCAATTTAAAAAATGATATGGAAATCTTAGGGGCAGAAGATTCATATTAACTTTATACGAACTTCCAGTCTAAACCGGAAGTTACGTGATTTTAATCCAAAAATTTCCCCAGAACGGAATTAGATAAACGACCGGCATGAATCTGTTGTTATCAGGAAAAGTGTGATGTACAGGGGCAAAACACTATTAATTTCAGATCGAGAGCATATATCTTAGATTAAATAAATAAAAAATATGATTAAAAATTGCAACTCATCATTGTAACGATGTCACAATAATTTTTCTCGTTTTTCTTTAAAAATTTGCTATTTTTAAAAATAATAACAATGAAATATGGTCATAGTGATTCAATAATATTAAATAGTGACCTTACTCTATCATTTGTCACAGTGCTAGCAGCTTAGCGTGTCACAAAAAGCTATTTTACTCCAAGAAGAATTTTTTTCAGATAAATATTTTTGTTATTTCACAATAATAATTAATTCTGAAATAAAAATTATAAAATTCTACTTAATTTAAAATAAAAATATAAAAAGAACGGTTAGCAATAAACTAAGAGCATCATCATAATTTGAACGATAACGTACGTTTTAATTATTGAACAGTGTGATAAATATAGCCTGTGCATCTCATCATTCCATTGGAATTCTCATATTGACATCTCTCAGGTTAAGATATATGATTAGTTATCACTTTAATTATGAAGGTTTGAATATTTTGTTAAAATTTAATTTAATTACTTTTGTAAACTGCAGGCTTTTTTCCATCATCTGCGGGAGTTAAATAATGAAATTGTATGAAGAATGTTTTCATTATAACAGAGAATAAATATGTAGGAACATGATAAAAATATTTATTTTTCTTCTATTATTAACCTTTATTTATTGTTCCTTCTGCAACATTCATTTGGTTCAGTTTTCATTTATAATTTAAAAAAAAACATTAAATGTTACTAATGTGTTAAAAATAAAAATATATATAGCCTATATACAGTATATGAAAGAATTTAAGATAATCTAATAAATTTATTATCGGGTAATTTTCACGGTTCATTATAAAAATGGCTTAATTAAACTTTAAAATATTGAAATTATTCGCTTGCAAAAGTATAGAATTTTAACAAAGTTGGATCTTATGTATATTTATGTACTTAGAAACCACAACAAATACCCATTTATTAATAGATACACACGAGTTTTATATACTATACAGTGTATAGTATATACAAATATATTCTATTATATTTTAATAATAGGTGGTATAAACAATATTAAAATAAAACTCGTTATTATATTGTTAATTCTTCTTTGTCGTGTGAGTGAATCCATAGGAAAATGATTCTTTTATATTTGTTTTTTAAATTTAAATATAGATCTTGTGACTTATATTCAATAATGTAAGGACAGACACGTGTTTACCTGTTATCGGTAATCATCTTTCTTGGACGGTGATTGGCTAATTCTGGCGTGATTGTATTGAGGAATCGACAACAACTCGAATTTTTGTAGAATAATAAACTAGCTTGCGTGTCCAATTTCTATTTCGTTGGAGGTTTCTGCTGAGATTTCCTAATCTGCACAGATTTTTGGAAGCGAATTTTGCCTTATAGAAAAACAAAAATCTGCTTGTTAATCAGAAAACTTCCGTTGAAGCGTGCGAAGAAATACAAAATTTAAGTTAAAAAAATAAGCACTGGGGTGGTCTGTGTGTAGGCTTTACTGCAATGCTTTTCCTATAGTATAACCCGCAGGTTCGAGCTTTATCGTGATTGTTTCTATTATTATTATTATTTTATTTTTTTAGATTTCTTGAAGCTAGAGATGTATATTATTTTTTATGGCTTGAATTTTCTTAGATTAAATGTTTACTGAACATTTTTTAAAATATTCCCTCAGTCGAATAAAGCATATAGAGATTGAAAATTAGCTAAAATTTAAACTTCAATTATTAAATTTAACGTTATCATAATGGTATGATATGATTAATTTTCGAACATTTATTTCCATTAATTAATAATGTGAGATCCTACTGGAATGATATGAGTTTAACTATAGTGAAAGTAGCTAAACATGGCTGCACAGTTAACTTTATTTCCTGTATATCCTGAAGCTCTTAGGGGACTTTGTATCTTAAAATGCTTTAAACAGTAAAGTAATTAATTTGAAAGGGTTTAAAATTTAAACTAAGAGACTGTTTAAAATATCCTTGTTAATTCAAATAAATTAATTTATTGTATTATTTAACAGTTTAATAAATTAAATTTCAAGATTTAATTTATAATTTTAAATGTAACTTTTTTCAATTCTGTATTATTAATAATCTCGAAAACATTTCTCCAATAGTCAACATTATGTAAAGTTTATTATTTATAATAAAAGTTAAAATATATATATATATAAACGTCATTCTAAACATTCTTAAACGTTCCATCCTAATTAAATTTTTTTTTATATAAAGTACTTAATATTTTTATAGAGAAAGAAATATTTTATTTTACGAATAAACAGAAAAATATTTAATAATTTATATATTTTAAAATAATAAAAACAAACCAAGTAAATCGAAATAAATCGTGTATTAAAACTGTTTGACTTTCCGTAAGTTTTCTTATAACCTGCAAATTTAAAATTTATTTATTTTAAAAAATAAATAAATAAAAGCAACAATAAACAACGAGGAAAAACATCCCACTTTGCATTTTATGACAGAGAATAAATTATTAATTTGCATTAATAAGCACTCAAATTTTAAATTAGTATCAGGAATTTAAGAAAAGAAAAATGCAAAGATGGCAAATAATTATAGCGTTATTTATATATTATTCTGTGTTTAGTTATTTTTTCCCTCCCCTCTTCTGGTTTCTGGCATAAAAAATTGTTATGTACAAAAATTCTAGCTACTTGGAAAAATGACAGAAAATTTAAACGAATTCAAAATAGCAAGACTTACTTAATAGTTTCCTCTGTTAGAAGTAAAAAAGATGTAAATTTTTTGTTTTTTTTTTGTTTTTTAAATGATGTAAGAATATTTTAAAATAGATTTATATTTAATATTTTATAAAAAAATTTTAATATATATTTTAAAAGTTTATATCAATCTACATAAATTTTATATCGTTTCTAATCACGTAGAAACTACTGAATTGATATTTATCAAAATTTATAATTTACATCGATGTATGGATTTTATTTTTGTGGTATTTTGTTACGACCTAGTTTGCGTCTTTTGTCGGCATCGTGTGACACTTTCAGAAGAGAACCCATTTACAATTCCGCATTGGATTTATGATAGTTGTATGAAAAATCATTCTTTGAAAAACCGAATCTTTTTGAACCGCAAGAAAAGAAAATAACGGAAGAAAATAACCATTACACGTCTTCTATCTCCCTTTTTAAAACTCCATTGCGCAAAGTGTTGTGCAATCTTACACTTTGTGCAGTTTAAAAATAGAATAATACAACTTTGCACGATAAAGAACTAAATTCATTAAGGTTACTTATAAATTATCTAATGTAAACTGAGAGAATGTTGAATTTTGTGTGAAAGTTTTTAATTGAAGATCAATGTTTTACTAACCTTGATGCCGTATTGTGCAAGAAAGATTGGTATATATAACACTTCTCGTGTTGACTACAAGTAGCAGATGGCACGACTTATATAATGGTGCAGGTAATCCAATTCAACTAGCGAAGGTATTGTCATGTATTCCATCATCTTTTGCCAAGAATGTGTTGCTGAACACGTGTAACAAACTTTCTGTCATATTTCTTTATTTATGTTACTCCCATCTGATTACATGAACGAATGATATATTCATATTTCACCATTGAATAAGGATATAATAAAAAGTTATACTCGAATCCACTTCTTAGTATTTAAAAAAAAATTATTTTATAAAACTATTTGATGAAGCAAATTAAATAAAAATAATTTTTTCCCCAATTTATAATTTATCTGAACGATTAAAATCGTATTTAATCACCTCAATTTTTTAAAATTTAAATATGAAAATTTTTACGTCAATTTCTACCGTTAAAATTCTATTTATATCAAATATAAAATGTATATTTTATTATTATTTATCTATTAATAATTACCGTAAAACCGCAACAGTATCAACTATCAGATTGTTCATTTGACGTCAACTGCAGAAGATAAGGAATGTGACGTCATGGCTGACGACATAGACTAAAAGAAGACATAACGTGATAGATAGGAGGTCCTGGATGGTTGTACTGCATCAATAGATTTGTTTGTTCCTATCTTTTGAACCCGATGTTTGCGAAGAAGGTCATACTCTTTCTTATTTAAGTTCTTTTATCGATGATTTATTAAATGCAATGGCAATTTAATAGAATTATGCTTTATTTTTTACATTCGGAATTCATTAAAAGTTATATTTTTAGTAAAATAATTGAACTTGTTTTTCTTATACATTCTTCAGACAACCGCATGATTTAGCTTATCTTTTTCTTGGTGATGGAAAGGAATATTTCAGTAAACTTTAATCTAAACGATATTTTTAAATATTATAACATTCGATATGATCAAATGAAAGTAAGAATTTCCAAATGGAAAGTAAAAGTAAAACTGGTTCTTCGGAAGTTTTTTGCAAATAAGATTATCAAATAAAGTCTCTTCTCACATCAGAATACCATAAATTCCACGCTTACTGCCTCTAAACGTTTTATTCTGAAAGCTGTATTGAATTTAGAATTTTTTTATTCATTATAAAAATAACTTAAAAAATAATATTTATTAATAATTAATTTATACATTTGTTTACATTTTTTTTCATCTCTCTTTAATGATTTTTCACTTTATAAATTTTTCTTGTTTAAAACATGAAAAATGTTCTTTTATAAAAAAAGTAAATTAACTCTTTGATTAGGAAGTTATAAGCCATTTACAGTTTCTTATCAAAAATTAACTTATAGTACATTACTTTCTAATTAATTGCAAATTATACTAAAAAATGTACACAAGAAGACTTTTTGCACTATGCAAATTTCAAAAATTCATTTTACTCTTATTAATTATTTTCATTTTCTTATTAATAATTTTATAAAGCAAATTTTCGAGTGAAAATTTAAAAAAATAAACTCATTTTAATTTTTTTAAATGCAGTATTATTCGAAGAACACGTTACATAAATCAATAAAAGGATAGTCGAAAAATGTAAATTAGCTGGAATTCTGTTTATTATTTTAAATATCGATATTTTTAATCGATGTGAACGTTTTATAACAAGTAAAATTAATCAGCGCTCTCAAGAAAGTAGTTGTTGAAGCGATTCATTTAATAATCTTTTATCATCTACAAGTTCTTTATCTATTAACTGGTTAAGTTCATAAATGAAAATATGATCTACAAGTTTTTCAATTCCTAGTCTAAAGATCCGCCGGATTAATCTGGTGACTCTACCATAAATCATATAATGGAACGAAATTTCCTTTCTACGTCGTTCTTTGAAAGATAAGTTGTCTAGAAGTTCACCTCATGATCTTTTGTTGTAAAATATCATACTCTAGGTTTTTCTCATTTCCTGCATGTTCCTTGCAAACTTTGACCTTTGTTGTTCCTTTTTTTTTAATCGGTTGCTCTCTCACATTCCAATTTTCGAGGTCAAGATAATATTCGATGGTTTCTCACCTTCAAAAATCATAACTCAAGTTTATTGGTTGATATACAGATCAATTCATTTCCTACTGATAATAGTTGCTTGTTTTATCTCTTTCTGTTTAAAAAAAAAGTTGCATTAATACTGCTTAAATGTTACTCTTTGAGGATTAAAAAAAATCAATTATAATTTTTTCTGAGATTTTCAGTATATATTGTTATCATTCATAAGTATTTTAGCATAATGCTCTTTAAAATGAAATTTCACGTTCCACTGGATAAATTGTAGTTACTTTCAATGTATTTTTTTTATCGTTTAAAGATGGAAATCTATAACCTTTTATGTAGAAAATACGTTGTTTTTTTATATCAAAAGTATTTTTTGAAACCAGTTGGACTTTCCAAAATATCCCGTTCCAAAAAATAGGTCTACATTCCAATTCGTTTTTTGGCCCGGTGCCATAAATCTTTGGCCATCCCTTCTTACAACATTCAAAATGCTAAAGGAGATATTTACAAAAGGAAATTCAAAGTTATTACTTAAAAATCGTTGTAAAACACTGTATTTAATAAAAGATAATACCTTTAAAACTGTTAATTTTTATACGAAAAAGGCCATTAAAACTGGAACGTATTATAGTTTACATAAAAGTAAATTTATAATAAAGTGTAGTGATATATATTATAATTTTCGCCCTTTAACTATATTCTGCCGGTTGTTTTATTATCCTTCACCAATGGTTCATTAGCTGATTCCACAACGTACCACTGCACTTCTACAGCGGAACTCTCATCTTCCATTAATAGACATTCGAATGGTTGAACAGAACCGACACCTTATATAACAGGTAACACACACACAGTCAGTTAAATTAAGCGAACTTAATGACATTCTAAACGCAAAACTTCTTCACTTAGTAATGTTATAATCTGTGGAAGTAATAAGCTACTCGAATAAAAGAATATCCTATAATATGCTGATCAAATTATAAAGCATCGACTTTATTTTTGTTTCTCTTCTCATGGTGACAAATGACATTTAAATGATATTATTTGCCGTTGCTATCCAATGTAAAATACTTACAAGACATTCTGTCAAATCAGATTTTCTTGATAATTTCCTAAAGATAAAAGCTTCTTTACTCTAACATATAGATAAATATTAAACACGAGTAGGAATGTGTATATTTTTAATGATAAAAACATTTTTAATGGTAATTTCTGCGAATAACAGGGATATTTAATTTTTACGAGATTCATATTTTATAATTATATAGGACATATTCAGTAATGATGCTTTTAATTATAGAAAAAAAATAGAAAACAAATTATTATTTTTTTTTTATGTTTCAGAAATCTTAAAGGAGTGGCTTTACATGTAATTTAAGCAGAAATTAATTATGAAAAAAATTTTATTGTGATATATATCATGAAAACAGATAACAGCTTCTAGAAATCCATTCCAAACTACTTATGTAACTTTTATCTTAGTAAATTATATTAAAGATTTATCAAAAAAATCCCATCTACATAATTTTTTTCTTAAATTAGAAATAAATAATCCCATAAAAGTAAACATTTTGGTAGAAGAATATTTTATAAATGTACTTTAATTATGTTAATTAGAGAAGGGAAAAAACTTCTTTAATATTAAAAACCTAGAAAAATAAATTCAGATGTTTTTAAAATTGTTGCTATTAAGATATTTCTTAACTCTGTTTTTATATACTTAGTAATTAAATGTAAATTACGAGCTTACAAAGAAAAGAATATATGTTAATATTAATTTTTAAAATAAATTTTTCATACTAAATTTATAAAACTATGAAGAAATTCAATAATAATTTCATATTCATTATTTTTCTTTTTTTATGAAAAATAATTATTTTCGAATGACTTAAATTTTAACGAGTTTCTCTTACGTTTACAGCTCCAAATAAATGTTTATATGTTATGTACAAAAAAAAATTAAATATTTTATTAAAAACGTAATGTATAATTTTAAATTTATTAGCAGTTAAAGAAGGAGAAAATTTTATTTTAAATTTTAAAAAAATGTAGAAAAACTTTTAATCGATTCGAATGAATTATACTTGTATAAATCGAAAAAACGATATCATTAAAATAATCATCGATACGATCGAAAACTTGTGGAATTTTTTTGTTTTTAAATTCCAAAAGTCGTTTAAAATTTTAAACATGCTTCTTCTAAAAACAAATTTGTAAAAACGAAAATATATATATAAAAATGAATAGTGCCTGCGGCTTGCTTTTACCAAACACTCATCTGGTCACGGGCCATAAGTTTATGATCATACTGTAAATGGTAGTAATAAATTAAGATTTTAGTTTCAGACTTAAAAAAAAGGAAATTACTTTTGAAATTAAAATTTTTAATTCTTGGCGTTTAAATGCCAAATTTACATGAAAATGGACTAGTGCTTTATAGTGATATGAACATGAAATAAAGAAATGGGTAGAAGAAACAACCCTTGCAATGGAAAAAAATATTGTCTCATACTAAAAGAATGGTAAGAAAAGATACACAGTAAAGAATGTAAACAGTAGTAAAATAAATTAAGATCATGATTTCTAGATTAATTAAACAGGTAATCGAATCCGTGAAGAATATCAAATGTTAAATGCTAGAAAGTGTTAATTAACATAATTAAAGATCTTTACATAAACTTTATAAATAAAATAACTATACATTTAACAATGCCAAACGATAATTATATAAGAGTTTTCTGTATTTAAGTTTTATATAACACGACAAACTCATACATGTTATAAACAATATCTTACTAACTTGTAAGTGAAGTTTTTGAAATGGAGTTTAAGGGTGAGTTTTAAGTTTTGCAATATTCTTTTATTAAAGTTAAAATTGAATAAAATGGTAACTATATATAAAGCTTACGTGTAAAAAATTTTATGTTGTTGTTTCTATAATATACTGAATTAAAATGTTTATGCTGTTGTAGATTATGTGAGATTTAAAGTATTTAACTTGATGAATAAACTTCTGAAAATAATACATCCATCTATTGTTTTGCAATTAAAATAATTTTCTGTTATTATTTTACTTTAAATAATTCAGAAGTTTGGCTTTCTTTTATTATGCTTAATATGATATTTAATAAAATTTTATTTTGTGTAATTCAGCAGTTTGATCGTTTACTCTTTTTATCAATAATCTGATATGGTTTAGCTTCCTGATTATAGTATATTTATCTGTTATATATTTCTCTACTGACACAGAAAGGAATTTATATATATGACAATAATATACATAAATTTATATACGTGTACACACAGAAAGAAACAGAAAGAGAAATCTTCTCTCTCTCTTTTCCTCTCTCTATCTCTCCCTCCACATATATAATATAATACATAAGCTGTTGAGAGATAGGCTAGAGAGAGAGATCTTCTCTTACTCTCCCTCTTTCTCTTTTCTCTCTCTCCCCTCTCCACTGTACATATATACTGTATATATATAAAGAGAGAGAGAAAGAGACAGCCCAACCCAATTAAGAAATTCACATTACTTTATGAAAGATTAATATATATAATCTTTATATAAACTAACTTTTATTACAGATCTAAATATAGCATTTAAAGCAGACATTATGACGAAAATTAATTTTAATAGTTTTATTAAATGATAGGTGGTGTGAACGATAACCTATCTTTCAATTAAAAGACGTCAAGAATTTTAATATTCTCGTTTCACAATGACCACTAATAGTTCTTAATTATTCCACGAAGCATTAATATTTATAAAACATAAATGAAGGAAACAAAATTTCATATCTGGTTATAAAAAAATGCTAAACTTTTTCCTTATAAAAAGTTGAACGTGAATTTCCATTTCTTAATACATTATGTAGACTTAATTAGATTCTGTTCTACTTCTTCATGCAAAATGTTATGTAAGTTGTATGTTTAGCATAATGTGATTTATTTGGTAAGAAGATAATATCATTAAGATTTGTTACTATCCAATCTGAAAATATGCAACAAATACATTGAATTATTGATAAATGAATGCATAAAAATGTCTTTTTTAAAAACTAAACACGTTTCCTTAACTGATAAAATATTGATTATCTCGGTTATGAAATTGTCTTAGATTAATCGTGTTTGTTTGCATATATTTATAGATTTATCAATTTATTAACTGTTTCATTTATTTTTAATTATGTGAGTAAATTTTGTAATATATTTGAAATAAAAATCGAGTGAATGCCAAGTTATTCTTTACAATTATATCGATTTTCACTTCGCATCCGATACAGATTAAGAAAGAAACTTGTTTTATTGTGCGTTATTTGTAGGATTCAATCGAATTCTAATGTTAAATCAAGACGAAACGTACGTTATATTTTTTTTACTTTTACATAATTATACACTAGTTTATGAAATTTTATATTTTTCTCAACAGTAGTCTTGAAAGGTCTCTCCATAAAATTGTAGGAGTGACACATGTAATGCCTCCATAGAAGTATGCATTGTGAATTCTTCAATTGTCCCTGGTGTTTTTGAACTACTACATTTAATTTAAGTTGGAAAAGTATCCTTATAACAAGAACAGAATACGAAGTAGGTTTATATCAAGACAAACGAGATGTAGGGCCTTTGCTCTTTAGTGTTATACCCGCTATTTCTAGATTGGCGACTTGGAATGTTATAATAAAATTAAACTTTCAAAAATTCATTCATTTTACTTTTCCAATTCCTTGTATATATTACGACAATCGGGCTTTGTATCTGTTAAATTTCCTTTTTTTTCCAAAAGAATTTATCAATTTTCACGCCGTTTCACATTAAGCAAAATTAAGAATTTACTTATCTTTCAAGCATAAGTATTCACCGAGCGGCTAAAATACTTAAATTTTTATCAGTTTGAAAACATTTATGAAATCAATCGTATGTAATTATAATAGAAAACACTTACAATTTAACTTATATTATTAAATCTATATAAATCTTACCGATTATGCATGATTTAGTTATCTGTAGAGGAATCATGGGCGATTCGTTGTGTCATGTTTTTCAGATAATATCTTTGTATATATAAATGCAAACATTCGTCAGTTAAATCATTACGATTTAATTTTCTTCCCTTTTATTGTATTCATTGTAAACAAGCAATTATTGGTCGTTAGCATTAACATTTGTCAATTCGTTCGCTAAATTGGAAGTGGAGTGTGGATAAGAGCACTTGACCCAAAAACTCAATTCTCTTTCTATTACCATTGATATTATTATTGAGACTGAAGTATCGATTTTTCTCATTACCTTTCACACATCTATTTTTATAATTTATAATAACACGTCTTACTTGACAAACAATGCATTCTTTCTCTTTATTTCTCTAATTATAAAAATATATTATCACAATGCTTCCTTTATTATATTTTAAATTACACCTAAAATCTTATTGTGATTTTCCCCCTCACTAATTAAAATCATTTTCGTTATCAGAAAACCCAAGCCACTAACTTTAGTAATTCATGTGTCAGTTAGCAAACTACCCTGTTTTAAGTTAAAAATTGGCTTACAATTTGAAAAAAAACTATAGATTTATAAATTCCTACCGTCTGTCTGACTGTCTATCTGTTTTTCCTTTCTTAATCTCGAGAACGGAGTTAGATAGATAACTGGCATTACTCAGTTGTTACCAGGAAAAGTTTGATTTACAGGGGCAAGATATTACTAATTTAAGGTAGAGAGCATATATTTTGAATTAGATAAATTAAAATTTTGATTAAAAAAAAAATTGCAGCTCGGCATTGTGAGGATGTCAAAATAATTTTTTGCTCGTTTAAATATAGAAATGCTTCCTGCTATGGAAGTGTAGAAAACTAAATTTATCGAAATGTTATCGTTCTAGTAAATATTCTCTTTGTTAGGAATATTCCTACCTTAAGCTTTCTGAAAGGTAAAGAGGGGTTGAAGAAGTTGACAAAAGTACACAGAAATTTCGATTTGTCTGATACTGTTGAAGATGTCACAGTGCCGGACAGATGTCCAACATCGATAGATGCTTCTCTAGATGACAATATCTGTTTTGAACGTGCGGAGAATACTAGAATTGCCTTACATTTTAAAAGAATATTAAAAAATTTTTTTATATTTTTTATCGCTCAACACTTCGACTTGTGATCGATACGTGAAGCTTTCCTGTATAGATTTATTGAACAGTAAATTAACCATAATTTTGTTAAGTTTGTTGACTATTCATAAATATTTGCTAAAATTTACTAACTTATTAAATAAAATTTGATTACTTAAATCCTTCGTGAATATATATTTGTATACGTATACATTATTTTATAGTAAAGAATGAAGTTCAGAGGTCAAATTATAAAATAAACTATAAAAATAAGAAGAAAATTAATAAAAATTTATGAAAGTAATTAAATACCTACCAATTAAATTTATCAGGAATCGTATTGCATTATTCAAGTTTTAATAGTGATCAAAAAATTACTTATTTTTATCTGACAAGTTTTATATTAGAAAGACAATTAATTTTATATATTTAAAGACCTGTGGGATTTGTTCTTCTCTTTCTCGCTCTTGAGAGCAATAATTAATGTTTATTGGGCACATTTTGGGATTTGTGTCAAAGATATAACTCGAAAATATACTATTAGAAGGGAGGGAGATGGAAAAAAAAGAACTAAACCACCCCTTTAGTTTAACTACACATCCACCAATCTGATGCCAAGGAAGTAGGCCTGGAAACTTTAAATTTAAGCATTTTTAAATGCTTTTCCTTTTTTAAATTCCCTAAGCACGTTTCTTTTCCGGTTTTTTCCCTATCGATGCTGACCAGTAGTTGGACATATGCCAACTTGATAGGGAACTACAGTCCAAAATTCTTTACAAGCAATGACCACATGCTCAAAAATGTTGGAGGATATTTACAAAATTTCTCCGAATGATTTTATTCATCTAAATACTTTCCATTTGAATTTTTTTACTTGATATTTTCGAAAAAATATTTTTGATATTACAACGCTTTTATGAGAAATATTTCCGATCAATTGAATTTTTGTGTGATTTATACATGTTTTGTGATGTTTCTCTATTGCCTGGAGTAAAGAAGATAGATTAAAATTGGAAAATGACCAAGATTTTCTATTGTTTTATGCTATTTTTTTTTTCAACCAATCTATCTAGAATTCTGATCTCTGTTGGCTGATTTATTTTCTTATTTTCTGAAAAATATAATTAGATAAATTAAACGAATTTTTATTATATAACCTATATATATATTTACATACAGAATAAAAATTAATATATTTTCAAAAATTGTATTTAAAATAGATGGGAAAAGAAAATCAAGATATTCGATTATTTTACTTTAAATTCAATATTTTCACTCGATAACTGTAAAGGGGGAAAGAATAGAAAAAAAATTCCTTCTTAATGTGTTTAGTTTTGCCTGGATATTAAAAATGTCCTTGGGAATTTATAGTCAAATGGAAATTTTAATCTTGCACGCTCTCCTGATTGAAATTTAGAGTGGAAACCTCCAGTATAAATAACATTTCCTGAAAATTGTGAGAAGAAAATCTGAATAACATACTGACAATTACAATGCTAATTCAGTAGAAACTGTCGTGTTCACGTTTAAAACATTTCGGATCCTGCTCAATTCAGATATGTAGTGACTGTTAGATAAATAAATTTTTCTCCTACGTATTTAAAATTGCTAGAGATTGGCGCCTTGTTTATTTATTTATTTTTATTTTTTATCAATTAATTTCATTTGATTTCGTATAGCTATATAAATATTTATATATTGTTTAAAAATAAACAATCCAATTTCGTAAAAGAAAATTGATAGAATTTTTCTTGAGAATCCTTCCAAAATTAAATAGTTTTGCTGAATTGAAAAAAAATCTCCGAATATTTAATATTAATTGAATATTTTCTCCATTTTCCCACCTTTCAAACGANGCACAAAATTCTATTTGTTCGGGGCGACGTTTCCAGGCGTTAGTTTTCTACATTTATTCAACAAAGCAAAACTTATGGTCATTTGTATGCCCCGCGGATGTTTAGTACCGACTTATTCCACGAGGAGAAGTCATGTGACCGGAAATTACTTGGCCGGACCACGGCTTCCGAAAGTCGTTAGTGACTCGAACCTGAATAGTGGACAACATGTTGCAGTAAGGAAGATGCTGGAACTAAACTTTCAACCGAAACTTTCTTAAATATAATATTTCTAACCTCTTCCCACCTTTTCATCGACCACATTTTGAAATTTGCATGTAGAAAGATTTAAAATTTATGTT
Source organism: Centruroides sculpturatus (assembly GCF_000671375.1). NCBI lineage: Eukaryota > Metazoa > Arthropoda > Arachnida > Scorpiones > Buthidae > Centruroides > Centruroides sculpturatus. The sequence goes on along the minus strand of NW_019384335.1, from coordinate 15,480 downwards.
ATCATTTCGAAATTAAATATTTGCTACCGTACAAAATACATTTATAATTTAATTATAATTGTAACGTCAACAATACGAGGAAAATCATTTAAAAGTGGAATTAATTCGGGACTGAAAATGTACAGATTTTCAAATTAACTAAGCAAGAATTTCTTAAAATAATATTATAATAATAATTAATTTTCTTTAAAGTTAAATTACTTGATGGCTTACTTAATAGAAGTTGAATATAGAATATAGATCTATATAGGATTTTGGCAACTGGATCGTTTATCTTCTTTTGAGACATTGATGGATGTCGTTTCATTTGTGGCTCTCTAAGTCCAAGATAATGTTCTTCTATCTTTTTTTTTGCAATTAGAAACTCATTTGAAACAAGGAGAGAGAAGGAAGAGGAGGAGGAGGCGGATGAGGAGATGGAGGGGGAGAAAATACGTTATTCGCGATATGTCATCGGTAAAAGTTGAATTGATTTCTCACTTTTTTATTTAAGATTTTCTCCTTTCACTCCAATTTACTACGTAATTGTAGATTTCAGTTTTTGTATGAAATTATATTTAGTTATTGGAAGAGAGAAGAGAGACTTGTTATTTTATTTTTTGATTTGTAAGATTATAAAATCGAATGTAGACGTAACTAAATAAACAAACGGGGAAACAAACTCAGATTTATTTCGTAATCGTATAAAAGCTCTTCAGTTTTATCGATTATGTGAGAAGTTTGCACGCAACATTGCGCAAGAAAATCTAACACGTACGCACAAAATTCTATTTGTTCGGGGCGACGTTTCCAGGCGTTAGTTTTCTACATTTATTCAACAAAGCAAAACTTATGGTCATTTGTATGCCCCGCGGATGTTTAGTACCGACTTATTCCACGAGGAGAAGTCATGTGACCGGAAATTACTTGGCCGGACCACGGCTTCCGAAAGTCGTTAGTGACTCGAACCTGAATAGTGGACAACATGTTGCAGTAAGGAAGATGCTGGAACTAAACTTTCAACCGAAACTTTCTTAAATATAATATTTCTAACCTCTTCCCACCTTTTCATCGACCACATTTTGAAATTTGCATGTAGAAAGATTTAAAATTTATGTTATCATTTCGAAATTAAATATTTGCTACCGTACAAAATACATTTATAATTTAATTATAATTGTAACGTCAACAATACGAGGAAAATCATTTAAAAGTGGAATTAATTCGGGACTGAAAATGTACAGATTTTCAAATTAACTAAGCAAGAATTTCTTAAAATAATATTATAATAATAATTTCAACGAACGAAATGAAAGGAAAGGAAAGCAAGAATAGATTTTCAATGTTTTGTTTGCATTTTGAATATAGTAAATTGAAAGGATTTAGCAAATCGAGATACTTGATCATCTTATTGACGAGAACAAATTTCCAACATTGCTTATGTCAATAATGCTTCGTTGATCAATAAGTAAACACATATGATTTGCGGTGGTTAAGTCTCACGGATGATCGAAAGATTATAAAGATAAATACCCTTTGATGAAGTAAAAGATTTCATTAAAATTAATCTAAATTTATCATCCATTAAAAAAGAAAAGACTATACACTAAATATTTAAATGGAAATCTTAACTATTATAAATTATTCAAGTAATACACTAACGTGTATTGTCTAACAGAGTTTTGCTATTGAGATAATAGTTTAGATAAGCAAACATTAGGAACTGGATGTGCGTGACGTATACTATGCTACATAAATTGAATATAATCTCTTTCTAATTAACGGGCTATTATATGAGAAAATCAAATAAGATGTGCAATATCCCACTCGCAATATAGTGAAGTTTGTTCGCTCCAATTTATAACCTGTACACACGATTTGTACGAGAAAGAAAAGTGGTTATAAAATTTCAAATTGTAATAGTTTAAAACGACGTATTAATTATTGGCATTTTATAATTACTGGAAGTTGGGAATGAGTTTATGAGTGGAGAAACTCATATTCTAATCATAATACTGTCATTAGCGGCTGAATAATAGATTCAATGTTATGTTTGCGGGTGGATTTACACTAAGACAATTGTTCTAAATACTACATAATAATATTAAACGAATATTTAATAAAGTGTTGAGTTATTGATACTCCTGGTTTTCTAATTATTCCATCAAAAATGAAATAATTTAAAGAGAAATATAAATATTCTTTTAATAAGATTGAAGGCCATATTTTAAAAAAATTTAGTTATCTTTTATTTTGAATATTTAAATAATCTTTGAATTTATTAAGAAAATTGTCCGAAATTAACACAATAACATTTTCGGATGAAAAATTACGCATCAGTTTAGTATAAAAGAATCTTTAAACAGCAGTTTGAGCAGTATCTGTAATGGTGTTCTTGATTATGCCAACCATCAGGCAAATGTATAGCCTTAAGTGATATCACAATACTTTGTAATGACTTCTTTCATTAATCTCCCAACCTTTCTGAAAGCATTTGTGAAGAAAGTCAGATAGAGGCTGATGTGCCTTTATAAACACTGCCCGAAAGCATGCTTCATTGAACAAACTCAATGCGGCAATAACTTAATACAGTGGTTGTTAATATGGGCGAAAGAAGAGATTCCTCAAGTTGGTTAATGAGATGAAATGAAATCTGTACCCAGCGACAACAGAAACTTCGAAATAAAGTCTTGTCAGTGAAGCAAACACAGAAAACTTTAATGTTAGTTGAGTATCAGTAAGAAATTGTCCGCAGCAACAGCTGGTCCTTCAATTGGGAAGCAAAAGTTCCTTAATTCAAGTTTCCTCTGGAGATGATTTCCAAACACAACATCAATCAAGACAGTGGAATGCATTGTAAAAACCGTAATAACTATAACTATATATAATACGAATAGATCATCTGAAGAATGAAGAGGAAAATTTCATGTTATATTTTGCTTCCCTTTTGGGTCCTATTTTTACACAAATTGCTTTAGGTAAAACACAAATATACTTTCATTATTGCTGAATTTATTTTTATTTAACCATTAAATCGTTAATAAAACTGAAGTTTTATTTGAAGTATTTAACGTTTTGGAATTTATGGATGACGTATTTTGTAGTTTTATGTGTTTATAAAAGGTTAAAAATTATCAATATTTTTATACACCTGTGAATTTGTTAGAATTTTATTTTCATTTTTATCAGGTATTCGGGAAATGTATAGAAAAGTTATATCAAAAAATATATTTTTAAAAGTGTAACCTATCTTACTGTTGAGTGTGGGGATGAGTGTGTGTGTGTGTGTGTGTGTGTGTGTGTGTGTGCGCGCGCGCGCGCGCTTTTAAGGCAAGATTAGGAATATACCTTTTGAAATTTTCAGTATTGTATGAAGCTTAGGAAATAAAAGAGAACTCATTGAAAGAAAAAGAATTATGTGATTTCCCTAAATTCTATTTTTATTTTTAGTTATATAAATTTTTATATGAAGTTTTGATTTTACAGATTTAATAAATGTATTTAATCACAACTTTTATAATGATATACTTTATAAAATACGTATAATATATTAGTGAAATAATAAGAAAAGAATAGAAGATATCGTTAAAAAATAGGATGAGATAGTTTATTAAAATAGCTTTTTCATTTAACTTTTATATATTATTCTGTTTATTCAATAGTCTTTCTATAATAGTACACCAAGCATAATCAGTAAGGACATATGACATAGATATGTGTCCTCTTGCACTGGCTTGGTTTCCATGGGAACAGCATCCTCTTTGCTCCATTGGGCATCAACAGACTGGAGTGGAAACAGAGTTCTCCTTCAGATACTAAATCTTTAAAGAATGCTTTCGAAAACAAAAACAAATTGTTGAACTTATCGAAAAAATAAACAGTAAATAAGCGATAACTAAAGTACTTATTTACGTTAGATTGCAATTAAAGTTAAAATTTTGTAATTTTTTATTTAAAACATAACTTTTGCGAAAGATACACGATTCATTTTAATAGTAAANATTAATTATTTTAAAAATTAAAAATTTTTCGAATTTTTATTTTTGTTTTTAAATAGCTACATAAAGTGCGAAGTGAATACAGATGTATTTATATTAACCATAAATTAGCTACTTCGTAATTCGTTTATATGGTGTATATATATATATTTAATTTGTGAGGAAAAAATGAACAAACCATAATCTAGTACTTCAATTTTAGTAAAAAGAGAAACATAACTCTTCAGCATCTCCTGAGATGCTAGGCATCACTTAGTCATAGCAGTTAACGTGTAAAGTAGAAGATACACAGTTGTAGTTGATAGTCCCTCCTTTATTCCCTAGAGAGCTTATACTGTGACAACTGAGATTGATAAGACCCTGGCGTTTCGCCAGATATAGTTCCACCCTTGCAAGATTGCGATCTTTGATAGTAAAGTTTCTACGTCTGTTATCTCTCGACAACATCCGAACAGTAAACATCAGATTTTGATAACTGAAACGACAGTAAGTTAAATTTTTTTAATCAAATATAACATATGCTGTTAAATTTGATTAAAGAATATTATTTATCTTATGTTATATGCATTGTGTTATTCCAGACTCTTGTTGTGCAGTTGATTTGATCAGAGATATCATTATTCACATCAGTGCTTTCTGTAATTTAGTATGGGTATTCTGATATTAAACCTGTCCATCTGCAATGTTTCACTGGATCGGATTTAATAAATAGAAGTCTGTATCAAAATTAACTGAACATAATCTTATTACTAAGAGCATGTTTTATGTTTATTTGGATATTAAATCGTTTTAATTTTGTAATTGTGACAATAAATTGGCATATTATTTATTATTTTAAATAGTATAAATTTTCAAAAATTCTAGATAATTCTAGATATTTCGAACTAATATCAATACATTTACATTTTTAAAGTAAACTTAAGGGTATGGTGTATTTTAGAGTCTGTGTTAGTTCTTTCGTATTTACTTTAAAATGATGCTAAATATTCTTAAACTAGAGCCTGATATAATATTTTAATTAATCTACGCCTAATAAACACGTATTTTTGTATTTAGGGAAGGCTGTTCATATAACGTTATGAGGCATCCATTTTTAGAGTTTCAATCAATCTCTTATGTGTTAAAGCATTAATATCTTTAAATCTTAATTAAGTAATCGAAATGCGTTTATTTTCACGAGAGTAAAGTTCGATTTAAACACTTTCCTTTTAATTATCCCCGAGCGAACAATTTGAATCTTAAAATAATTATCAAAGTATTTTTTAGACTAAGTTCCTAGAATCTTATTTATTATAATTAATGTATATGCTAATGTAATGCATTTTTTAAATTAAAAATCCGAATTTAAAGGAGTTTATAAGAATTTCTGACAAGTATTAAATTTATTTTATTTTTTAAATTTATTTTAAACAAAGATAGATTCTGCACGCAATGCGTGAAAGACGATTTTAAAAATTCGTTATTATTTAACTTTAAAAGAGAAATTAATAATTAATCTTGTTAATTATTAAATACTCTTTAATTCAGAAGTTTAGTTAATAATTTTTTAAAGTAATTTTAATAATTAATTATTTTAAAAACTATCTGTAAAACATTTTTGTAATTATTTTTCTACTAGGATTTTCACAAATTAATACAACGATGTATTCAACAACTCTTCTGCTTTACTATTTCCTGTTTCCTCACCAAGAAGTGTTCTTAGCCTATGGACAAACTTAAAACTACTTGATATTTTTGTGTTACGTAAACACTTAGAGTTAAAAGCAAAATGTATGAAAATTTCATTGAAAAGAATAATTGTTCACTGCCCTGTAACTTCGATTATTCTCTCGAGGGCACCCTGTTACCATTCTGGCAAAACGATAGCTACGACAACATCACTAACATCTCAACGGGGATTCAAGACGCTCAACCCACTGAAGACGACGACTGGATGAATTTTCTTTGGTACACACCTTATCCTAATGGATTTTCGCAGTTGAGAATTATTCTAACTGCCTTCTTTGTCACCGTAATTATGATATTAATAGTTGTGGGTAATATGTTGGTCTGTATTGCCATAGCCACGGAAAGAGCCCTGAAAACAGTGCAGAATTGGTTCATTGCATCGTTAGCTGTGTCCGATTTTCTCGTCGGTTTGGTTATAATGCCTTTCTCATTGGCTCAAGAACTCATGGGATACTGGATATTTGGTACTATTTGGTGCGACATTCACGCCGCTTTGGATGTGTTTTTGTGCACTGCATCTATTAACAGCCTTTGCATGATAAGCTTGGATCGGTATTGGTCAGTCACGCACGCAGTCGAATATTTGAAGAAACGAACTCCTTCGAGAGCCATGGCAATGATTTGTTTTGTTTGGCTCTTGTCTGCGTTAATATCTTTGCCTCCTTTAGTAGGTTGGAAGAAGAAAGACGAACCTTCAGAATTTCCTATTTGTTTACTTAGTAAAGATATCGGCTACGTTCTTTACTCAGCACTCGGCTCATTTTACATTCCAGCTATTGTAATGGTGTTCGTTTATATTAGAATATTCATGGCTGCAAGAACTAGAGCGCGTAGAAACGTTCACAAACCACGGCAAGCTCCAGAATACACTAACGAACAGCCAAAAGATAAGTCCACTACCACAACTAACACAACTTTAAGTAATCCTAGTCCACCGGACAAAAACAAAAATATGGAAATGCATGAGAAATTAAGCAAATCAAACGGTACCACTACTAAAGTGGTGCCATCGGTTATTATAGCTACACCAGCACCCCAAATAATCATCGAAACCGACAGTCCGCGTCATTCGACGGATAATGGAGATCTCAGCAGGACCCACGATAGTTTGTGCGAAGAGACAACGTTCTGCAACGAGAGATCGGGTTCGGATAACGAATCCCCTAAAAAAGGTGATTGTTCCCATCTATACACTCCGGAACAAGAGCAGAAACGTGCTTTGTTAAGTACTCCTAAATTAATGCGTTCTCCTTATGGCTCAACTTTATCTCTGGCTGATTATTGTAAATCGGAAGAGGATATTAGTGAACATTGTGAAATCAATCTGTGCGGTCGTTTTAGGAAAAAATCGAAGCCAAAACCCGAGAAGATTTCACAACAGCCACGCTCTCATTTAACTGCTGAAGCCGAGAGACAAAAGAGAAAACTCGCAAAAGCGAGAGAGAGAAGAGCAACTCTCATATTAGGACTCATAATGGCTTCCTTCATTTTAGCGTGGCTTCCTTTTTTTGTACTTTATGTTGTAGAAGCAATGTGCCAGAGTTGTACCATAGACGAAACTGGATTTGCTGTTGCCTTTTGGCTTGGATATTGTAACTCGGCTCTTAACCCCATCATCTACACCATCTTCAATCGCGATTTTCGCAGAGCATTCAGAAAGATACTCTTCAAGTAATCGAAAGAGTTTTTTAGAAAAAGAAACTCTTCTCCGTGGTTTTGTCGTTTCTCTTTTTCGTAAATGTATTTGTCTTCCATAATGCAAAATTTAAAAGTGCCTGTGATGTTACATACAAATATACATATACAAAACTCACACAAAGTTAACGACTACACTATTAAATTCTGTTTAATAGGTAAGTCAATTTTGGTGCTTGTCAATATAATAAAATGAATAATATTTATTGTTTTGGCTATTTTACAAAAAATAATAATAATAATAAAAGTTATATACATGCATACATGCTGTGAATGTATGCTTGTATACAATATATGTATAGAAGCAAAATATAAAGCAAAAAAATTTGTAAATAATTTTTAATTTTAAAATTGCAAATGTAGCCAATTTGTTATCTAAATAAGCATTCTAAAATGTCAAAATAACGAGTAGATTTAATTATTTTACATTTAATTTTCGTGTCTTATTAGATATTTATTTCGCCAAATTATAAATTTCTTTAATTAGAACTTCAGTCAAAGTAAAATTAAAATTTTTATTTTGTATTCCAATTAAAATGTTTTGCATTAATTAAGATCACACAATTGGTNTAAAAAAAATAATAAAATAAAATTCAATTTATATTAAATGTTTCCCTGAAAGAATTCCCAGTTATTCACTTATCTACAATTTAAATAATATTCTTGTAGAAAAAAAAAAACAACTCGCAACTTCTCTAGATTAATTGTGAGTAAGCCCTACGTATGCAATTATAGGCATTAGTATTTTCTAAAGCCTCCTAATTTTAGAGAATATGAATATAAGTGGCGCAGGTGTTCTAATACAGGCTATAATTAATTAGTTTTTCTTTAAAATTAAAATCAGTGTTGAATGAAATTGCTTTCTTTTCTAATTGCTACACAGTAAATTAAAAAGACACTAAATTAAGTGTTTTTTTCACATTAAAATATTTTTAAACGGTTAAAAATACGGCCACAATTTGAAAAAAAAAAGAATTATTTTTATTAATGTTCATAACTTATTTGCATTTCTTAATATTTTTTAAGATGTCTGTCTGTAACTTTTTAAATTTATGCTATAATTTATGCTTTATATTTATGCATACGAGTGTGTGTGTTTTTTCCTTGTTTATGTGGAGAAAATAGAATTGGGAATTTTAATATTGTCACTCTACTAACTTGTTTCTGGCTAGCGAAGTTAAAAATTGGGGAATATATTTATAGCGTATAATATAGTAAAATTTGGATAAATTTCAAATTCTATTCAAACAAGAATTCTCTTTGCCAAACTTTACTGAATTTCTTTTATTTTCTTATATATTTTTCTTTAATTTAAGTGTGTTAAATAACGACAATTCAGCATTGGAGAAAATTAAATGTCATCTGATACCAACACAATCTACATGATCAATGAGTAGAATGCCAACATGACCATCCTGAATTTCTTTTTTTTATTTTTTACTTTTTATTTATTTTTTTAAATAGAACTTAAAATTGTTTGAAATGTCAAAAATAAGATAAACAAAACTTTTAATTATAGTTATTAATAATTAGCAAGAATTTAAAATGATTTACAGTAAAATCGAATACATTATTCAAGTTTTAAAGTTTACTCGTATTATTCATAAATTTATGTAAATATAACAAAAGAAAATTTAAATGTGATTTAATTAACGATGCAAACGAGAATTTTGTAAATAAAGTCAGGAAAATTTTCCAGATAAATTGGATCTTAAGTACACAATAAAGAAAAATAAAACGAATAGAGAATATTTGTTCTTTTATATTCCAAGCATCGAAGTGAATAAAAATGGACGATATATTTAATTATATTTTGTATCTTTTGGAAAGAAACTGTTAAGGAATCAGATAATTTAACGGCTTAGCTGGAAAAGTTCTCTCTTCCCCTTTTGGAGTTGATGTCGAACGTCATATCCTTGTCGATCTTAATCTTCTTTCCTTCCTTACCGATCTCTCTCTCTTTTTCTTTCTTTCTCTTCTTTCCCCCTTTAACTAATACCTTTATTTTTCTACTTGAAACATATCAATGCAGTAATCATGCAAAATATTTCTGCTTCATGTACTTTCACTCTTACGCTCGCAAAAAAAATAAACAAATAAATATCATCTAAAAGTAGGTCATGCCAGATATCCAAATTACATATTTAATAAAAATTTCTAACTATTTATTTTCTTCCTGATTTTTCTTCTGTTTAGTGGTAAAGGTCATATCTAACTGCTTGCCTTTGCATCTAGAAAAATAAGAATAAATAAAAATTCCACAGAAAACAAATTTAATAGTTAGTTTTAGAAATTCCGTCATTTCAATTTTACTTTACTTTCTTTTAGTTTATAACTAAAATTTTACATTTATCCATTATGAGATTTTATTAAAAGCATAAAGGTACAAAAAAATAAATAAATAAAATTTGCACTTAGGAATTTTCATGATTCCATCTTAATCTCATGATGCCATATTTAAAATCTATAATGCATTTTTTTCTCCCCCGAATTTCAATGCATACTCATGAAAATCAATAAAGGTCGCTTCGGACGATGATAAAATTATTAGAAAATTTTGTTAAAGCTAGCAAAAAGATAAGCTTAAATTCTATATACATATATATTTATTTATTTTATATGATTTTTATTTTATTTAATAGAAATGCCATGAATCATTTTGTAATTAAAATATGCAAGATAGTGCTATCGACCTACTTATTATGCCATTAAATACGTCCTTAAAAATTGAAGATCATTCATTTTTAATATGAAGAAATAGTTTAGTTAATAGTTCGGATAGAAAACGATGCCAGAGAGAGAGAGGAAAATAATATAATTTTTCTTAAATTTTATAAAAATATTAACATATTTATTAATTTAAAATATAGAAAATTATTTTGTTTAATAAATAATCCAAAATCGAAATTAATTTACTTAACAATTTCGTTTAATTTAATATATAAGTTTGAAAATTAAGTTTCAGTTTTGTAATATAACGGAATTAATTATAAGTTTTTAATTTATCAATTTAAAAAAAATAATAAAATAAAATTCAATTTATATTAAATGTTTCCCTGAAAGAATTCCCAGTTATTCACTTATCTACAATTTAAATAATATTCTTGTANTCGGAAATTAGGGGGAAAAGGACAGATGTTTCAAATAAATATTACATAATTTTCGATACGAATTTAAAGTCGGATGAAGAATAAATTCAATAAAAAATCAACACTAAATGCGAGTAAATATAAATTGTAATGTTTTTTTCCTCTTTTCTGTTTTTTTTCCACGTTATTTTTCCTATTCGATGGATTTAATATAGAAATAACCTGCCTTTTCTATGACTATAATATCGTAAAAACGACTGAAGTGAATGAGAATTATGTGCAATGTACGATATGTATTCTGTATACAGCTTTTATATGTCTTTTTTCACTTCATTTTTCCTCGTCCAAACTTTATGATCTACCCGATATGAGTTCACTATATTTTTCTTTATATTATTAATTTTAAATATTTTCAATTTATAATATATTTAAATTTCGTTTTCCTTGTTTTTTCTGGGGGTGGAGTTAGTATTTTTAATTTAATTTCTGTTTGTTACAACGTTACAATTTTCAGAGCAAGTAGACCTGACAAATCAATACATTATCGATTTTTCTTATATGAAAAATTTAATTTGTCTAACTGTATTATTTATCATAAATGACGCTATACAAATAACCACAAATTGATATCATAACTTTCTTATTAATTAATTAAAATGAGCAGAAAGACTTAAAAAAATATATTAAAGTCTAGGGTGATCGATAAACATACGTACTTAGTTAAGATGTAACATGTCATTATTGAAAATTTGCAGGCTGCTTCTGTGTGATTCTTAGTTACACGTAGAAAGACATCTTGATTATCGCTGTTTCGTGTCGAGCCGATACACCCAAACAGTGGCAAACTAGTTAGCATATTTTAAAAGTGCCACGCACTTTGGATGTTTGGCGATATGTTGCCACAAAGCGGTATTAAATGCTGTGACTTCAATTGATCGATTAATACAAGACCGTTAAACAGAGCGTGACCATGCGGTGACTATTTAAGTCTCATGACTACAGAGGAAATGTTGGCGGAAATTCCCCACTGCCAAGTCTCGGCACGAACTGAGATGTTTCCGATTTCCTGCCAAATTTACCGTGAAATATTATTATCCTAACTGAATTTTCAATCCAACAATGAGTATGGTTTACTATTTGGGGGAGGTAAGATGCGTAAGTTATTGAAGATAAGATAAAAATTCCGGTTATATCATCTGAAACTATAACAGTACACTAAATCCTGATAATAAATCAGTGGCATCGTCAAGTCATCTTTCATGTCTAGCGATTCTCACGTTTGATCTTGTTTCTTTTTTTATACCTTTTCTTACTAATCTATTTGTCTTGTTTAGTGACTCGGAAATGGAAAATGTAATGACGTCATACAAGTAATCTACTTAGTAATTTTAATGAGATGTGACCATTTACTTATATCTGCGGAGAAAAATTACACGTTGGCACTGTACATTTTATCATTTCATCTGTCTTTATTTAGTTTTCAATCTTTTTCTTCCCTCTTCAGTGTAGTTTACTAAATATGAATTTATATACAATGGTCACATTAGATTTCAGCAATACTCTTATACGCAATATATATATATATATATATATATATAAAATCTGGAATGTACCTTAGGCATTTCTAGAGGATGTTTACTTTTTGACTGGACCATGCACATGTCTCGTTATTCACCAGAACGGACTTTGGAAACAACACAACGACTAATACATTGGAGGTACAAAGAATCCCTTAGGACGTCAAAAAATATCTGGTCCATTTGGAAAAAAATGTCTTTCTTTAACATAGAAAGTGAAAAAGAGCAGGAGTGTATTTTCTTCCTTTCTATTATTGTCATATAGAAAGCATTATACGGTAGGCTGTTTTCTATACTTCCTATACCTCAGGAAGTATAGAAAAGATGTGTACTGATGGAAAAGTTACTTTTTGGAGTAGTACATGCAATTGTGTTTTTCTTCATTTTTCAACAATTTAAAATTTAAATAAAATGCTACTAAAAGAGTTACGAGAAAAATACAGTAAAACTATCGACGTTTCGACAATAGAATAAATTTTCATTTTCTATTTTAAANGGATTGTTAAGACACAAAGGTAAGTTTCTGTGATATAGAACTTAAGAATTTAAGAGAAAAAAAAAGAATTTTTAATACAACCTGATTACGTTAAATTATTATTATTGGAAATAAGAAAATTTACTTCTGTGATAGATTAGCATCTCCAATGATTAATTCTCTTTGTATGTATAATTATTAAGATGTTGATATTTTGATGTTAATCCTTTCCCATTTAAAAAAAACCATTCACGAACATCAAACGTGCCAATAAAACATCTGATTAAAGAAGCCCATGTTTTTACTATAAAAATGACTCAAGAATAACAGTGCCGAAGTGTGCATGCAAAGTTTGTGTGAGATATAAAAAAAAGACAATAATAAAAATTTCTGCTCAGAGTGAATAACGATAGTGTTGCAATAATAGGACCCATCAAGATAACCTCGTGTATTGGAAATGTAATGATATATTTCCAATATCAGGAAGGCAATACAATTATAAACGTTATTCTAAAGATGGGATATCTTCGATATATAATTATGCAGTCTTATTTATTATTTTGCTTGATCGGCCAAATGAGGTTGGCCTAACAAGTGTACGTAGTGTAAATGGACGTCATATGCAAACATCGGTGTACAAAATATATTTTTGACGCATTCCTAATAATCTCGTTGTTGTATGGACATCATCTTTCAACATAATACAGAAATATGTATTTTATCGGGTTTTGCTGTTATACAGTAAAGACATCCTTGATGTGTTTTAAATCTTTCTGTTCTCTAAAATCATCTTATGTACAAATGTCACAGGTGTACTATATGCTTTACCTTTGTCACTGTAGCTTTCTGTATGCACCGTTTCTGAACACAATAAAACTGTCTATAGAAAGATTCATGTGCTCTGTTTTCGTTGGGGGAAATTTTAGATTCTTTCGACAACATAAAATATTGTGCTATATATCATTACAGGAAGAAACCTGTCTTGTGCACTTTGGTAATGTCACAGTACTGTCGATCATTTTTCCGCTTTTTAATACAGAAAAAACAGGACATTGTGTCCGTCCAATCGCTCAATATATGTCTATAGCTGTAGGTTTACAAGTAATTTAGTATTGTATTTTATATACTTGTCCATAGAAACGAATTACTTTTTAGTTCTTTATTCTTCAAAATTGACTGGTTAATTATGCGATTACTAAACAATTACATGTAAACATGGATCTACGTTGTTCTCTAACAATGATTTCTGTATAGCAATTGCAGATAGATATGCAATCGCATGATCGAAATCTCTATGTACACTTTAATTTAGAACGATCATGTACGAATTTTCTACAGTAGGCTAATATGTACAGGATTAATATAAATGACTTGAATTATATTATAATCGGCTTGAAATTTAATGAACTAACATGGAATTTAATTGTTAAAAGACCTTAATTTATATATGTATATATATATAGATAAATGTATTCATGCTAAATGTGTCACAATTATTGATTGCAACTTAATCATATATACCAATAGGAAATTAACAACGTTTCCTACAAACTACAAACGGAATTCTATAATTAATATTACAAAAATAAGAAATACTAATATATAAACAGTAGGTATTTTATAAAAATTAAATAGAATTTATATTTATCAGAATATATTCGATAAGCTAAGCTACTTACTCGGTAATTCAAATTGTTAACAATTGAATTGTCGAGATCAAAAGGGATGGAAAAGCATTTTTTTAAGTACAATAAATTAAAACTTGATACATTTATAAAATTAATGATATTATGTTTTGATAAATTAGAATCGATAAAACCCATTATACAATTTTATACAACCCTACATAATGTTTAAAATTAGTTCTTAAAGGAAACTACAAAGAGACTATAGTCTATGGTTAATCTGTCAAACTATTCAATTGCTCCACATTATTATCTACTCAAGATGAAGCGGTTCCATCTCAACCACCTAATTTCTCGCTATTACCCTTTCTCCACTGGTGTCCTGCACCATGAAATATTTCCAAACGATGGAGAGTTTACCTCTGTACAATCTATCAGTGCCACCAGCATCCATTAGTTCGATAGGCGAAGATTGCAGATAGATCAGATCCAGCTTCGCTAAGTCTTATTAATTACATTCAACGAAGAGCTTTGCTAAACGTTCATCCTCACACGTTTACTAACTAAAAATAAAAATTAAAAAAAATTAAGTTTTCATATATTTTTCATTTTAATAATTTTTGTAAACTTGCAAAATATTATCTCATTATCACCGTAATTTTTTAACTTAAGGCATTAAACATTCTTTATTTATACACGAAAAATATAAATAATGCTGTATAATTACATTTCTAAAAAATGAAAAATTATTATTTTATTAATGGGTTGTTGCTCCTTCCATTATAATAAAACTACATTAAATTAAAAAAATTATCAACTTATTTATTTTAAATTTGCTTGCACGACATAAAAATCTTATCTTTTATAATTACACAATAAAAATTATCGTTAGATATTTACTGAAGAGAAGTGATTTTTGTCGTGTCGAGTATGCAAATTTGAAGCACGAAATAAACTGATTTTTCCATGAATCATTATATTCTTTGTATAATAAAAAATAATTTTATGTGAATTCTTTAGAAAAATCACTATTGAAATTCATAAATCCTTCTTTTCTTTATCGTAGATGCAGTTGAGAAATGAAAATAAATAAAACTTTTATAAACCGAGTGAAAACATACTACCGTTTCTTGAAAGGAATGCATAGAATCTATTGAGCATTGACACGAAATCTTTGAAAAGGCTTTAAAGTGACAAGAAAGCCTCCGAAATCATTTTAAATAGCAGGAAAATAGCCTGAAAATCAATAAAAACAGATACATGCCCAAAAAATTATATCGGAATTTTTATGGTATTTTATAAAATATATATATA
>NW_019384334.1:1255448-1403513 GCF_000671375.1 Centruroides sculpturatus | reverse complement strand
ATTCAGTAAATGATTACGTGTTCGTTAATATTTACTAATCTAACGTTTTCGGCCTTCTTCAGGATATATGCATTTTTTAATTAAAAAAAAAACAAAACTGTCAGTTATTCTAAAATTCCAGCAGGAGTTGCATAACTTTTCTGTCTGTTGAAATTTTGTTATAAATATTTTCTATACTTTTTATTATTATAATGTAGCAAAGTATTAATTTTGAGGGTAGAGTTGAGTTTCATTAAAAATTGTAAATGCTAATAACGAACAATATCTATATTAGGTCCGACCCCGCACGAAACATGATGCATAACCATACTCTCTCTCCCCACCTTCCACCATCAAAATTGAATAGCATCAATGACCCTTATACACAAGCTACCGTGCCAAATTTTGTCTCTTAATCATTACCCTATCCTCAGATATTAAACGATATAGATTCCAATACACACCTACACATACAACTCGCATATAGACATACGCAAATTCACAGATTTTTGCCATGTTTTTGACTTTTTATGGTTCAGCGGTCTCAAAACGTGGAGATTCTCAAAGAGTCGGTGGTTGAAATCTAACACGATTCCAATACTTTCCTTTGTTATGTATACATACACACGGAAAAGTAAAATTGTTGTTAAATTACAAGTAAATAAAAAAATAAAGAAGAAAATAAATTTATTTACATAAAATTTATTAATATTATATATAAAATTTCTCAGTATATGGCATTTTTTTGAAATTCATTTCTTAATGCAAGTTAAGTCTAGACATTTATTCGAACGTAGTTTTACTTTTCCGATGGTTATGTGGACCTATATGTTAGGTTCAAAGACCGAAAACGCTCATTCAGCGATAAAAACGGACACAATGCGTTGTGGCCGTTTTTACAAGTGTTATTTGACCACTACGCTGATTATTTGACCACTACGGTGATCAAGAAAAGACATAACACCTTCTGAAAGTTAGCTGATGTAACGACGATAGAAGGTGATACGATGCACAGTGGTTTGTAACTTTAATTAAAATATGGGTTCTAACCTCAAAACATTTTTATTTACAATTTTATTTACATTTTTTAGTGCTGAACAACATTAGTTCTACAAGTTTTCCTAAAAATTTAATTTCCATAGTAAAAAAATTTCAAAGAAAGAAAACGTATCGAGAAAAAGACACACTTTCATCGTATCACTCTCTATCGTGGTTACATCAGCTAACATTCAGAACGCGTTATGGCTTTTCTTAATCACCGCAACGCGTAGTGGTCAAATACCGTGAAAGCCACGTCGCGAATTTCGCTTTGTGGTCTTTTAAGTTATTCATGACGTGTTGTGGCACTTGTAGAAACATCCATGCGTTGTGGATGATTTTAAGAAAACCACAACGCGTTGTAGCCGTTTTTGCGCTCAATGAGCGTTTTCGTTCTTTGAACTTAACATACCTAACAAAGGGATTATGTCAAACTGTATAAGTGTAACTTTACAGCCTAAACCATGAAGTGCTTTCATGCAACCGTATTCTATAGTATAATCTATTTGTGAAAATAATCCCAAAAATATTAAATAATTAAATAAAAATTTATTAGTAATTATTTGTCTCCAAGCTTTGCCCTGATGGAGAATTTTATGTGGACGCCCATGTTACCATCAAATTTAAAAGTTTTCATAAATAATATTCAATAGTGTCACCCATCATAAATGTGGTCTCGACCAGAGTCCAAAACCGCGACCAAAATCTGTTTTAAAGGAAAAAGTTATTTTAAATGAAATGCTCTTAGTAGATAAAATATCGTAAGAGAGCATATCCGGAATTTGATCATTTTCTCCAACGATCGTGAAAACTGGAAGACAGAATGTATTATAAAACCAAATCTAACGCGAGTGCAACTGGTAATATTTACAACCGGAGTAAAAACGCTTAATTTTTAACTTACGGGTGAATTCGTGACAAATTCAATAAAAATCTTTGGCCGATGTCCGATCATCGAATTCCGTCTCGAATGATCTTGGCAACAAACTACGAAACAATCGGAAAGGTAGAGAGTGGAGATCACGAACAACCAGAACATCCGATCGGAAATGCGAAACCTTAAGGGAACCAAATTCAAGGACAGAGGAGGATTCTCTCCATTAAGATACCAGAGAATGTTACCACCAACTCAACCGAAAGGATTTTTCCACGACTAAAAAGTGGTTTCTCCCGCATCAACGGATTCTCATCAAGTCGATGAAAGTGATTTTACTGGCAGGAGAGTGATCCGAGGCCGAAGAGCTCTCTGGCTGAGACAGGGGGACTTTTGTCCTGGATATGAGAAACAACGAACTGTGTTCTTCGCATTCTCCATCAGTGGGCAATCCGTCTAGAACACTGATCCGCACATAAAGAGCGACGTACTTTCGGAAACTTTATCATCGTATGGATATCGTGTCTCGTCCGGACACTGGTATTGCGTCGGATTAGTTTTAAGGGCCAAGGGTAATCTCCTAACTTATGTAAGATGTCTTTTGTATTTTAATAAACGGGTGTTAAATGTAAACGAAGTTCGTGTCTCTGTGTCTAACGCGACCTCCCACATACGCCATTCACAACTTCTCGCCATCCTGAATAACACCTCCCACTTAATTAGGGCAGTGTCGATCGCAACGCCAAAATATATGGTCCGTGATGAGACATCACGGGGGTCCTCCAAATAAACAAAGAAAAATTTTGACTTCAATCAGAAACTATAAAGAACAAAATTAAGATGGGCTTGTAACTACGTATTGTACAGATACCTAATATTACATATCATGAACTAAGCTTATAAATAATATTATAATGTTAAGATGCGTAATATCGTCTGCATATTAGAATACTAATGTGCATACGGTATATAGTCATTTGCATTAACGTTAATCAGATCGTTAATGCAGATTAACAATATGATTCATCAAAAGCCATGGGTTTTGACAAATTAATGCCTTTTCGTGACATGATTTTAATTAGCATAGTATATCGTGATCTAAGTGGCTTTAAATGCTTCACGTTCGCTGTCACAGACTACGCCATGAAAATTTCATATCACATTCTACATTCGGTATCCAACAATGAGACGCTAATATTTTACCTACTGTATACACAATGATGATACTCCAATCGAATACGAATAAACTGAAAATAGGTAATTTCATACCTACTACTTCATACAGCAATTTCTTTCTTGCACTTTTGGAACGTGCTATCATCATAGCGAGCTCATTCAATTCCTGTTTTTTTTTTTTTTTTTTTTTTTGAGTTTATGTCGAATATTAGCGTCGATAGTCGAAGTTCTTTCATTAATAGCATTTCGTTCTTGGGTAATGAATAAATATAGAAAGTGATGCGAAATTCGTGCATTCGATCTGTAGAGGTGAGCGTAACGCATTGTTCTCCTACAATAATGCGAACTTCACTGTGCTTTTTCTCAAAAATTTTTGTCTCCTCAGTTCAGAATCAGTCGCATTGCCTTACGCACAGATAATATTGAAAATAGCCTAGCTTTTGCATCCATAATTGCCAAAGCGAAGAATCTATTGAGAAAATTTGAAACTGCAATGTGTTCATAAATATTTGAACTAACTAGCTGATCTTTTCAACAGCTACCCGTCTTCAATTTGTTCATACCGTTTCCCTTAATTTTAAGCTGCTCCATATCAATGTATTATAAACCGAATGGCTCTGACAAACATACAAACCACATTGATTCCCAAAAGTGCGCAGTCTTCTTTAATGATTTGCATCGCTACAAAATGGGTGTTCTTTTGTCTTTTATGTGCTATCTCTAATTTTTTTTCAGTAGCAGCTTTCTCAGAAACTGAGACCATTTACATCATAATTATTGAGAAAGCTCACATCATGAGCAAAAAACACATACAAACAAATACGGAAATTGTTGAAAACTATGATTAATAATAGTGATTGATGGATAAATCATTTCTCCGGTTTAGAACTAGCTGAACACGACTTGTAAATTATTATTACAGTAACGAAGACTGGCAATTTCCAATAAAATTATATATATTTGCCAATCACTGTAAAGTTATATAAATTTTGAAGACAAAGAATATAATAAATCCGATTTAAAAATATTAAGATAATTAATCATAAATTTATAAAAGCTATTTTATATATTTTTATAATGCGATTTATGCCCTTACGTTTGTAATGATATAACACAATTTCTATAAAATATTCTTACAATACAGTAAAACAGCTGATAAAACAATGAAATGTCATAAAATGTTATTACTATTATATTTTAATCATATGAAGGTGTTTTCCTTTATTTATTTTTTAATAAACTAATTTAATATATAACACATTCAGTGCCCACGTCCACCAAGGCACTCAACCGGCCATCGCAAGCCCCGGCAAGGCGTAATATAAACAAACATCGCTAAACCCGTTACATAACATAACTAAACACCAACGATATGCCGAAAATCTATCGGGCTAATATTAGGCTAATTACTAAATAAATTACGTAACGAATTTGTCTCTAGAGGTAGGCGTTAGGCGCCATCTCTTATTAATATTAATAAATAAATTAATTTAAATAATTTAGAACCGCTGGTAGAAAAAACCGGCCCGGAGCGGGACTCGAACCCACAACTCCTGCTTATCGTGCAGATACGTTGCCAGTTACGCTATCCGGACTTCCAATCCATCTCCTCTTCCAGCGTATATAAGCTAGCTATATAACCATCGACGGTTATTACAATATTATTATTAATATATAACATTTGACATCTTATAATTAAGTAAAAAGCACGAATCTATTAATATATATTAAGTTTGAATATAATTTATGAAGCAACTTTATAATATTGACGCAAACATACTTTGCGTACAGAGATAAACGTTTGACCAGTCACATCCAGCCATATCAACTTTTAATTTTAAATGTTTATTTGTAGTTTCAAAACAGTATGGTGTTATTGTTTTATTTCTACGTTGTGAATAGAAATATTTAATTTTATATTATCTCAAATATATTACCTTTTATATTTCTATTACTTTAATGGTACTAAACTGGTTTTAAACCTTTTCCATCGTTTGCTTCATGACAATATTATAAAACCTATAACATATGAATATATTTAATCACTAAATTGTCACAAATCATTCAATTTTAGAAAAATTAGGATAAATAATCTAAGGTAACTTCTTCAATATCATTGTTCAATTTACCATATTCATTTTAATATATAGTCGAGAGCATATTAATGTAATAAAGTCGGTAGCTTATTTCATTTTATTATTATTCGAGCAATAGTCAATACACTTACACTTTTTTCACCATATTTTCAGTAACGACATCGTGTGAACGATATGCTATGTTTTAGTTTAAAATCAGCCGCATTTTCTTTCTACAGACAGCACAATTATTATAAAGCATTGTCTACAACTTTTTTTCATCGTTAAGCTGCACAGTTTGTGAGTATAAATGATAAATATTTTTTAGCCAATTTTTTTGAAATTCTACAAAATTTTATACTTCTTTTTATGGTTTTTCAGAAATAAACTTTTAGTTTTATCAAAATTGTTTCGCTCAATTTTAACATCACAATAATTTTAAATAATAACTTTTAAAAATTTAATTTTCAAAAGAATTATTTTTCAAGGATAATATTCTACGAAAAAGATGTGTAAGGCCGAAAATTACGATCGGCAAAATGAAAACAGACAGCGACAACGACAGACTCAACCAATCGTTTCTGTCAATTGCCAAGATCAAGAAAGATTTGTGAAATTGCTGATTATTATCAAAAGTTTTCTGCCCGTAGGCATTAGCCTATAGTATTAAGATTTTTGTACGTCAAGTTAATTTTCAACCTACTTTTTCTATGATAATATTCGAGATCAATTTATAATAATGCAATTTATATATGCAATAAATATATAATTAACATTATAATTTTGTCAAATTAAATAAAACAAAAATTAAAATTAATTCGTTAAAGATTAAAAATAATAAAAAAAAAAGGCATTAAATGTAATATCATGAAAAAGTCAATGAACTTTTAACAGTTTTAACTTTAGAATCAATGAGCCGATGGCCATGAAAGTTTCGGTTCATTGATTTTAAATATTAGAAAGTATTGAAGATATTTCAACTTCTTTTAATTCTCTTTCATATAAACCAGTTTAGTTTTTTGGTTTTTTGTTTTTAAGGAATAAAAAAGAAAAGAATTTAAATAAAAATTAAATTTTAAAATAAGCTTATAAAATATATTTCGTCTTAAAAATAAAATTTAGTTTAGTTTAATTCTTTTAAGTACGAATTACTTTAATGAAAATTTTCAGAAAAAGTTGTGATTTTCAAGAAAATATACTCTATTATAAACAAACAGTTTAAACTAAAAAAACTTAGTTTTTTATTTATTTATTTAATAACTAAATTATTGAATAAAAAAATAAACTTTTTCGGATTATTTTACAAATTATTAATTATCTCAGTAATCAATATTTCTATTACGTAATAGAGAAATAATTAAAAGCCGAAAAAACTTAATAAAGCTTAGCTACATTTTCTGTTTCTTTATGTTCTACTGTTAATCCTCTTACGGATTATCGGGGTACTCAGAACTAATTGTTTTAACCTTGTTGGGCCAATTTGTCTGGCTGCATTTAACCAGCAGATCAATAAGGATATTAAATAAAACCATTTTTTCGTTTTTTCATGTTATCAATTTCAGATCTAAGTATTCTCTACTACCAAAAATCAGTCTTAAACTCTTTTAAGTTTTGTTTAGACAATGCTATCTGCTCTTTCGACATGTCAAAATCATTTAAGCTGTCCTCTTATTGATGTTAAGATATTATCCTTTTTTCAAACATGTTACAAGCTTTTGCCCTGATAGCATTATTTTAATCTTAAACTCAGCTTAAAATAATAAATTTGGTGCTTTGTTTTTCTTATTTTCCGAAGTACGTTCAAATAATGTAAACAATTTCACTGAAGTTTTTCTTCTACGTATACTTTATAAAGTTAAAATATAATATCTACGTTTTTACAAAAGCATTTAGTAATGCTAAAATCTCAACCCTTGAGTAGTAGAATGATTCATTTTTTCCAAAAAATTGCTGTTTGTGTCATCGCTTTATACACAATTAATAGAAACATGTAACGTTCAGTACCCCGTGCTATGTATTATTGCGCTGCAATGTTTAAAGTAGATTTATACATTCTCGCTGTCGTCTGTTGTCTGCCTGTCTATCCTTCGTTTACCTCGAGAACGAAGTTAGATACTAAAACTCAAGACCAGAAGTCGAAAGCGTAAAACCAGAGGCCCTGGTTACCTAAATACGAATTTCCGATCTGAACTGGAAATCATGTGATTTTTTAACTTAAAAGATGATTATAAATTGAATCCCGTTATTGTGGTGATATCGCAATAATTATTTTGTACTATTAAGGGGTCGATGTAGGATACGGGTTACGTAATTTTGAGGGTGGGTATGCACTTTACAGGGGGTGGCATGTTACAGTACCGGAGCAATTATCCTGTAATTTTGAGATCAGAATTAATACGGATTTCTGGATTTCCGGTTATTCTGAACATGGACGAAATATATACTTAAAATGTAAAATAAAAACGGAAAGTTAAGAAAGAAATTGTATTTAACATATACAAACTAATAAACTTCTAAAGCAGGGTGTGTTTGATTATTATAAATCCTCTTAAAATATAGAATACCACATATAGTGTAATATTTAGGATGAAAATTAAACGAAGAAAGGAAAAGAACACAATGGAACCGTGTGGTGCGACGTGTGTGCCACGGAAACCAAAACAAAATGGCCATGTAAGAACCAACGTTGTGTTACAACCTGCCAAATTCAAACTTAACTAGGTTTTTGATAATTCCTGGATGAGTTTATGATATTCGGATAATTAATCCGACACTGTTGTGGAAAAGTATAAAAATAGATAAAAATAGCGTAACATAACTTATGGACAATCACATATATTGATTTATGTGGATTCCAAAAAATCCTTGTAATTGTATAAATGTGAGGAAAAGAAATACAATCTGCATTGAAACATAAAAGTAATTTAATTAACACTATATCATGTATAGAGCGTTCTGCGAGGTAACAGCAACATTTTACAGCTTGTTCTGAAAGCTGAAGAGATCCAAAAATGTCCTATAAACATAGTCCTTCAAACACATGGAAAGTGTTTAAAAAAACAGGAACATTCTAGTATGTTTTGTACACGCTAATTGGGGTACAGATGCATACAACAAAAAAATCCAGCAACGAGTTGCTTAACTTTCCCGGCAACATTTGGTGGTGCCATCTGTTATATTTTATTAAAAAGCTTTTTATATTTTTAGTTTTTATAAAATGGCAAAAATCTCTCTAACTCCTTTCAGGGGAAAATTTATGAAGTAAAATTACATGACATCTGCCCCTTATCTTTCCGTATGTGGTCTCGGATTTCATCTATCTAACTCCTTTCTCGATGTTAGGGAAAGACAGACAGACATCTGACAGTTGTAATTTATAGGTCTGTAATTTTTTTCATATTGTAGCCCAACTAAGAACGTAAAAATCAGATGTCCAATTTCTGGTGAGAAACTCTTTATAAAATCTAGATTTCCATATAGAGCTAGCCTATATGTCTACTGACATTGATAACATAAGAGGCAAAAGACCAGGATCACTCAGAAGTTAGAAGGAATAAAGAGAAAGAATAAGTGGAAGAGGATCTGTCAACTGACAGGATGATCACAGATATTTTCACAGCAGCATTGTTTAAATCAATTATCATTTTGTTTCCAAATTAGGTATTGTCGAGTTAATGTTAAATGTAAAATAATTAAATATAAATCATGAGATTTTAAAAAACATACGATACGGGAATGATGGAAATGATAATAGATGCATTCCACTTCCTTCTAATTTAATAGGTTTATTGCTTTGTTTATTTCTCAGAAAATCATTTCTCGGAATTCCGCCGGAATACCATTTATATTAATTATTTTATAGTACCCGTTCTGTACCTATTCCCCATCCGCTACACTAGAATAATGTTTTTCCTCGTGCAATAAGGACATGTGTCGGTAATGTTCATGTAAAACAAATGACTTTATATTCACATTTCAGGTGAAACTCGCATCTCAGAATAGCTAAAACATTAAGAATTGCATACATTTTTGCTTATTGACAGAAATTTCAGCAGAAAACACGTTTATAGAATTTCTCAGATTATATAATTCAGAAAGACTTATTTGTATTAATATTTTTATTTAAATTTGCTTTTCTTTTATAATTAATTGTTTCTATACTGTTTTGTATTCAAAATGAAATTAAATCCAATCAAAATATTTGAGTTGTAAAAATATTGCTCCACATAAAACTTATGACAATTTAGATGAAAGTTTTTCGCTTTAAAGCACCTAGCTCATCTTTACCACGGGAAAAACTGGCAGAAGAAAACATTTGACTGACATCTAAATTGTCATAATTTTTTACTTGGAGCAATTTTTTACATTTAAGATATTTTAGTTTGGATATTAATAGTTTTTAAATAATGACTGTGTTATTACATCAAACCCGAAGACGATGTAGTTCTTTAGGCCGAACGCCGTTAGTAAAATCGTTATTAAAAGTTTTAATCCTCATAAATTAGAGCTTTTGTTATTCTGGATAACATTTTGAAAAAATATTATTTGTTTCCATACAATTTTATGCTTTCAAGTATAAATTTAAGCGATAAAAGTAATATAGTCTTATGGTGAAACTCCCGTGAACTTTCACCTATCGATTCGGAGTTCTGCCAGTTGATAACGAGATCAGTTCTCACTGATAACGAGATCAGTTCTCACTGATAACGAGAGAGGTTTAAGTTTATAATTTGAGCTTTCTAGACCCAGTAGTTTTTCTCTACGAACGTCTGCAGTGCCGGATGAAGAAAAAGAAGAAAATACAGCTTTTTGACGATTTTTGCTCTTTTCGATTCCTTATATTTCGGAAATCTCTTTAAAGAAAAATTTGAAATTTTGCACAAAAAAGGTATGTTTCAAACAGATATTCACAATTACTATACGCGTTAGGAGGGCAGAGAAATTTAACCCTTTGATAACTGTGACTCCTGTATATATATATATATATATATCAGTGACTTTTCACTTGGCGAGAAATCGATGTTTATTTTTTAGTTATAAATAATTTTATTCTGTTTAGCTAAATTTAAATAATTCACAAAATGAATTTTAATCAGTCATTTTAACATATAACTAGATCGTTGCCCATAAATATGTAATAAAATATGTAAATTACTATTGTAAAGTAATACTATTAAAGTTCACTTACCTATTTCACTTTAATATTTACAAAGTAAACAGTAGTTTCCGTTAGTTACAAGTTCCATCTTGCATAATACAACTATGATAGAAAAGTTTGTTTTAAAATGAAATAACAGGCATAGGCCTACATAAACAAACGTAAAAGAAATAAATTGAAGAATATATACTTACACTAATTAAGCAAGCAGAAAAAGCCTTGCTACCTACCTTGATAAAATCATAGTTGAAATAACATTTGCAAATAGAGATCTGGAAGAAAATAATTAACATTCCCAATTTGTAATGTCAGAACCGCTTTCCAGTAGCTGAGCGGATAAAACCACTGAGTAGTGGTAGTCGGTCACGGGTTTGTGCTTCACTAACGGGCTGGTCGCGTAAAATTTTCCGGATTTCCTTCACGTGACTAAGATCTTAATAGGGACCAGTTTTCCGTGCAAAGTCTCTAGGGAGGCATCCTCCTTGGCAGATCGCCCAAGTGTCGAGTTACGTATTCCATCAAAATAAATAAGTAAAATCTTCTTAAACCACTGAAAAGCGCCACCATATATATAACGTTGGACCAACATTAGAGAAAATGATGTTGGAAAATAAAACACCATAAAGTATAAAAAGTAAGCATTTAATTAATGATGACAATAAAATAATAAATCGTGCAATAGAAATGTTTGCCATAAACAGTTAAAACTCTCACTTTCTAATAACGACTGTATGTAAAAGGTAGCTAGAAGCGACATTATATGGGTAGAGTTACACAGAGAATAACACTAAGAAAGTATTTAGATGATAGTTAAACTTCAGGTAAGAGAAGTATTGTATGTTAGAGAAGAGCGACGGTTTTGTGTTGAGGCGCCTATTCTGTCCGATGCAATTTGTCCGTTATCTAAAAAGGAGATGTTTGCTAATATTGCGCTTAAAATTCCGACGAGTTTTGTGGTTTTCTCCGGTAATAATAAATTAATTGAAGACTGGCTACAAATTTCACAGGTAAATGCACATTTTATATGTTATTTGATGAGCTTATTTTAGGGTAAACAAAGTAAATTTATAGAGTATTAATGAAAATAAAATTATATTGGCTTCACCGTAGTAAAAATATTATTTTATCATAGTTTATTATCGGTTATCGTATTATTTAGTAGTTTTCTTTTTTTTGTTGGTTTAAAATAAACAAATGTCATGAAATAATATCAATTGATATTGGGTAATAAAATTATTAACTATAAGAATTAATAAAATTGTTTCAAACATAAGTATACAGTATATCATTTCATACAGTTACTATGTGATATTAATTAANATATCGATATGAAACGCTTATTTTATTTTGATCATGCATTTGCTATAATTTCGTTTTATATCAGCGTGTAAGTTCTTTGTTAAACCAAAAGCTTATATTTTTATATCGCATCAATGTTGAATCTTGTTCAAGAGATATTTGGATGTTATTTCATTTGAATTTTATATTCATTATTAGGTTTATTAGGTCTTTAGGTTTATAAATATAAAATTTAAATGAAATAATTATATGTTTATGAAAGAACATCTTTTTTAATGTATGTCTATTTCAACAAGATAGAAATTGTATTTTGATAAATTTAGGTACTATGTAAAAAAATATCTCAATCTGAATTTCTCGGAATTTTCTTAAATTTGACAATATTTTAAATGCGGTAACTTGTCTTTAGTCTAATATATAAAATGTAGTAACAATAATGAATAGACGTATAATAAATTAATAGATTAGCTTGAGTGCTAATAATTCACGATTTACAAAGTAACCACAAAGTCTTGATGCATGAAAGAAATTATCAGTGACCTTCCTTTAGTTTTCCGTTCAAATTTTAATTTTATTCTTCTGGATATCTTTCATTCTAACGATTAAAGTAATTTTAAAAAATTATCTAATAGCTAATTTTTTACTGCATTGTGATGAAAAATGTTTTTTGTAATGCTTGAATCAAATTGTCACATGTTAAATATGTACTTGGAATAGACAATAATGTCTTATCATCGTCTCATTCATCGTCCTCTGAATTTCTCTTCGAAATATTTCATAAAAGAAATTTGTGGTCAAAATATTTCACATATTTTTACGTTCTAAGTTATACTTATATCAAACAAGACTACTGTATTATATTTTTGGATTTGTAACAATTATAACAGACATTTTAATAAAATATTCGTCAGTAAACAAATTATTTTTTAGCTGAAGAAAAATAAATGACTATAAAATTTTAAAAATTAAAGACATTGTAACTCTGACCTATATTTTATTTTGTTATCGTTGTCTAAATCCACGTTCTCAAATGATGAAGGTATTGGAATATTGAAAGGAATAACCTCGTAAAAGAAAAACAAACAACAATTTAACAATACTATTATGTTGTTAGGTTGTTATTTGTTTTCCTTTTCCAAAAATAATTTATTTTCTAATAATCTACAAGTTTTTTATTTATTAGTAAAATCAATAAAAAGATTTGAATATTTTTCGAGCCAAACAATTTTGTTAAAAATATTGATAAATTTATTAAGGGAGCTTCACAAATTACATCCCCTATTTAAAGCATTCTTCCTGATATCCATCTATACAACATTTCAATTATTCTGCCAAGATTACTGGTCGATCTTGGTTTTCCAAGCTATTGTAATTAAGAATTATAACCTTAATGTTGATATTGATATTACTATGGAAACTCTCAACTAGTTAATGGCAGAATCCTAGAGAGTCTAAAGGCTGCCGCGAACTAGACAATGCCGTTTCCTTCGACGTGTCGTCAGTAAATCTTCAAAGAAAAACAGTCACGTGATCATAAAAATTTTATGGTTTCATCACTGTTTTTCTTTGACGATCGGGAAATGTAGTCGCTTGTGATATCTCTCGTGATGTAGTTGTATAGAACCAATAAACATTTCGTCTATCCCTCTATGAGCTATCGCTCTGTAATTTGTTTTGAAAAATAGCAGCGACCTGCGACGACGATTTGCGATGTTAGCTTGGTTGTTTGTTTGGCAGAAATTTAATAAAAAAAATAAACACAAAATTACGGACTTGATCGATTTATAAATTTCAATAAAATCAATGAATTAATTTATATTCTTACATTTATGAAAATCTATTAAACAGCTTTCTGCATCGTAATCCCAACGTATTTCAATTTTAATATTCCCAATCTATCAATATTTCAATTTTTATAATGTGTTAGATTGGGCACTTGTGTGATAAACTCTTATGTAAGATAATCTATGTAAATATAAATCAAATACTATAATATAATAAAATGAAAGATTAGAAGTACGAAATAATCTAATAATCTTAATCTTTCCTGTTTTTAATTTTTGCTCGAGCAACGATAGCCTCATCTACTAGTAATACTATTATAAATTCTATATATACATTCATATATTTTTCAAAAAGCAAAATCCGCCAGAAGTCTCCATTAGTGTTTCAATCCCAAAAATGCTTAGCTGATTATCTTTTAAGTGATTTTAATTAAATTAAACAAAGAAAAACGTTGAAAGTGCTGAAGGAATTTTACCATGACTTTCCTAGTCAGATTATGTATCAGTTTAATATTGATTGTTGAAAATCAACAGAATAGATCTTGATTTTCAGAGGTATTTGAATATAGAACTATATAGTATTATTCAGTGAGTGTAGTTTACCAGATCCATGTTACAAGACATGGAAGGTTCTCATTTATTAAATGAACAATTTAATATTTAATATATTTAATTACATAAAATTATCCTACAATAGTATTTTAAATGCCATTAAATTATTATTTCATCTGATACTACGATATAAATATGAAACGCTTATTTTATTTTGATCATGCATTTGCTATAATTTCGTTTTATATCAGCGTGTAAGTTCTTTGTTAAACCAAAAGCTTATATTTTTATATCGCATCAATGTTGAATCTTGTTCAAGAGATATTTGGATGTTATTTCATTTGAATTTTATATTCATTATTAGGTTTATTAGGTCTTTAGGTTTATAAATATAAAATTTAAATGAAATAATTATATGTTTATGAAAGAACATCTTTTTTAATGTATGTCTATTTCAACAAGATAGAAATTGTATTTTGATAAATTTAGGTACTATGTAAAAAAATATCTCAATCTGAATTTCTCGGAATTTTCTTAAATTTGACAATATTTTAAATGCGGTAACTTGTCTTTAGTCTAATATATAAAATGTAGTAACAATAATGAATAGACGTATAATAAATTAATAGATTAGCTTGAGTGGTAATAATTCACGATTTACAAAGTAACCACAAAGTCTTGATGCATGAAAGAAATTATCAGTGACCTTCCTTTAGTTTTCCGTTCAAATTTTAATTTTATTCTTCTGGATATCTTTCATTCTAACGATTAAAGTAATTTTAAAAAATTATCTAATAGCTAATTTTTTACTGCATTGTGATGAAAAATGTTTTTTCGTAATGCTTGAATCAAATTGTCACATGTTAAATATGTACTTGGAATAGACAATAATGTCTTATCATCGTCTCATTCATCGTCCTCTGAATTTCTCTTCGAAATATTTCATAAAAGAAATTTGTGGTCAAAATATTTCACATATTTTTACGTTCTAAGTTATACTTATATCAAACAAGACTACTGTATTATATTTTTGGATTTGTAACAATTATAACAGACATTTTAATAAAATATTCGTCAGTAAACAAATTATTTTTTAGCTGAAGAAAAATAAATGACTATAAAATTTTAAAAATTAAAGACATTGTAACTCTGACCTATATTTTATTTTGTTATCGTTGTCTAAATCCACGTTCTCAAATGATGAAGGTATTGGAATATTGAAAGGAATAACCTCGTAAAAGAAAAACAAACAACAATTTAACAATACTATTATGTTGTTAGGTTGTTATTTGTTTTCCTTTTCCAAAAATAATTTATTTTCTAATAATCTACAAGTTTTTTATTTATTAGTAAAATCAATAAAAAGATTTGAATATTTTTCGAGCCAAACAATTTTGTTAAAAATATTGATAAATTTATTAAGGGAGCTTCACAAATTACAACGTGATATTTATACTTTTACGCTATATCCAGTCCTCCTTATAACGATCCGTAACGCATCTTATAAAATAATATATAATATTGAATCTTCTATTTTGAAAAGTAGTTTCTTGTTTGTATTCATATTTAATGTAAAATTATATTATTTTTATAATAACAACTGTATATTTTTTTANAACATTAATAATTATTAATAAATAAATTAATTTAAATAATTTAGAACCGCTGGTAGAAAAAACCGGCCCGGAGCGGGACTCGAACCCACAACTCCTGCTTATCGTGCAGATACGTTGCCAGTTACGCTATCCGGACTTCCAATCCATCTCCTCTTCCAGCGTATATAAGCTAGCTATATAACCATCGACGGTTATTACAATATTATTATTAATATATAACATTTGACATCTTATAATTAAGTAAAAAGCACGAATCTATTAATATATATTAAGTTTGAATATAATTTATGAAGCAACTTTATAATATTGACGCAAACATACTTTGCGTACAGAGATAAACGTTTGACCAGTCACATCCAGCCATATCAACTTTTAATTTTAAATGTTTATTTGTAGTTTCAAAACAGTATGGTGTTATTGTTTTATTTCTACGTTGTGAATAGAAATATTTAATTTTATATTATCTCAAATATATTACCTTTTATATTTCTATTACTTTAATGGTACTAAACTGGTTTTAAACCTTTTCCATCGTTTGCTTCATGACAATATTATAAAACCTATAACATATGAATATATTTAATCACTAAATTGTCACAAATCATTCAATTTTAGAAAAATTAGGATAAATAATCTAAGGTAACTTCTTCAATATCATTGTTCAATTTACCATATTCATTTTAATATATAGTCGAGAGCATATTAATGTAATAAAGTCGGTAGCTTATTTCATTTTATTATTATTCGAGCAATAGTCAATACACTTACACTTTTTTCACCATATTTTCAGTAACGACATCGTGTGAACGATATGCTATGTTTTAGTTTAAAATCAGCCGCATTTTCTTTCTACAGACAGCACAATTATTATAAAGCATTGTCTACAACTTTTTTTCATCGTTAAGCTGCACAGTTTGTGAGTATAAATGATAAATATTTTTTAGCCAATTTTTTTGAAATTCTACAAAATTTTATACTTCTTTTTATGGTTTTTCAGAAATAAACTTTTAGTTTTATCAAAATTGTTTCGCTCAATTTTAACATCACAATAATTTTAAATAATAACTTTTAAAAATTTAATTTTCAAAAGAATTATTTTTCAAGGATAATATTCTACGAAAAAGATGTGTAAGGCCGAAAATTACGATCGGCAAAATGAAAACAGACAGCGACAACGACAGACTCAACCAATCGTTTCTGTCAATTGCCAAGATCAAGAAAGATTTGTGAAATTGCTGATTATTATCAAAAGTTTTCTGCCCGTAGGCATTAGCCTATAGTATTAAGATTTTTGTACGTCAAGTTAATTTTCAACCTACTTTTTCTATGATAATATTCGAGATCAATTTATAATAATGCAATTTATATATGCNTTCGTCAGTAAACAAATTATTTTTTAGCTGAAGAAAAATAAATGACTATAAAATTTTAAAAATTAAAGACATTGTAACTCTGACCTATATTTTATTTTGTTATCGTTGTCTAAATCCACGTTCTCAAATGATGAAGGTATTGGAATATTGAAAGGAATAACCTCGTAAAAGAAAAACAAACAACAATTTAACAATACTATTATGTTGTTAGGTTGTTATTTGTTTTCCTTTTCCAAAAATAATTTATTTTCTAATAATCTACAAGTTTTTTATTTATTAGTAAAATCAATAAAAAGATTTGAATATTTTTCGAGCCAAACAATTTTGTTAAAAATATTGATAAATTTATTAAGGGAGCTTCACAAATTACAACGTGATATTTATACTTTTACGCTATATCCAGTCCTCCTTATAACGATCCGTAACGCATCTTATAAAATAATATATAATATTGAATCTTCTATTTTGAAAAGTAGTTTCTTGTTTGTATTCATATTTAATGTAAAATTATATTATTTTTATAATAACAACTGTATATTTTTTAGTGAAACATTTTACTTCTGAAGTAAAATTTTGATTGCTTTCTGCATCTCAAGATATAGTAAATATGAAAGAATTCAGATTCAATATTCAATACCATATAATTCCACTGCCTGATGTTTATTTTTCATTGCAACACACAATTTCTATCGATAAGGATTACTCAAATCCAAAAATATCAAAGAGACTCTATTGATTTATGAATATTTTTCTTCGTAAAGCTTAATGAAATATGAATTAAATTAAATTATCGGAATTTTTATCTAACGATTTTGATTAAATAAATTTGAATTTATTTCATTATTTAGAATAGTATAACGCAGAAATTTTGTAGCAACAAAAAAATTATTAATGATTATTTTTTTTCAATTTTCTTTTATAAAAGTTTTAATGTTTAGTTAAAAGTTTTAATGTATTTTGCGTTTTATAAAAGAATTGATAACAACCGCGGTTGAAGGTAGAGAAGTTTTATTTTTTAGAGATTCTTCGACTGTCACAATCGACGTGCTCAGCTTATCTAGAGACAGACATCATTTCGTGGCCGAAATCGTCTGTTTACGTCACCGAACTCTATCGTAATGGAGTGGGAATTGGGGAAAAAGAATAACATAGTAGTGCCTTTTAAAGAAAGAAAAGGAAAAATAAACTTTAGATCGACAAATAAAAAATTCTAAGAAACTTTTGTTGGATTCGTTTCATAAGAAAAGTTGTTCTGTTATGATGAAATGGTAAATGGAGAAAATTAGTTTACTTTGAAACCCTTAAGGGATATAAAATCGTTTTTTACATTGTTTTTTTATTGTATGTTTCTTCAATTACAAATAATAAAAAAGGGAATTAGAAATATTTACGTTATTAAATTTAATTTTATATAAATAAACTTGCTGTATATTATTTTAATAATTGAAAAAATTTTCAGTTATTTTAAACAAAAGATATTGATTATAATGAGTTTANGAAAAATGTTTTTTGTAATGCTTGAATCAAATTGTCACATGTTAAATATGTACTTGGAATAGACAATAATGTCTTATCATCGTCTCATTCATCGTCCTCTGAATTTCTCTTCGAAATATTTCATAAAAGAAATTTGTGGTCAAAATATTTCACATATTTTTACGTTCTAAGTTATACTTATATCAAACAAGACTACTGTATTATATTTTTGGATTTGTAACAATTATAACAGACATTTTAATAAAATATTCGTCAGTAAACAAATTATTTTTTAGCTGAAGAAAAATAAATGACTATAAAATTTTAAAAATTAAAGACATTGTAACTCTGACCTATATTTTATTTTGTTATCGTTGTCTAAATCCACGTTCTCAAATGATGAAGGTATTGGAATATTGAAAGGAATAACCTCGTAAAAGAAAAACAAACAACAATTTAACAATACTATTATGTTGTTAGGTTGTTATTTGTTTTCCTTTTCCAAAAATAATTTATTTTCTAATAATCTACAAGTTTTTTATTTATTAGTAAAATCAATAAAAAGATTTGAATATTTTTCGAGCCAAACAATTTTGTTAAAAATATTGATAAATTTATTAAGGGAGCTTCACAAATTACAACGTGATATTTATACTTTTACGCTATATCCAGTCCTCCTTATAACGATCCGTAACGCATCTTATAAAATAATATATAATATTGAATCTTCTATTTTGAAAAGTAGTTTCTTGTTTGTATTCATATTTAATGTAAAATTATATTATTTTTATAATAACAACTGTATATTTTTTTAGTGAAACATTTTACTTCTGAAGTAAAATTTTGATTGCTTTCTGCATCTCAAGATATAGTAAATATGAAAGAATTCAGATTCAATATTCAATACCATATAATTCCACTGCCTGATGTTTATTTTTCATTGCAACACACAATTTCTATCGATAAGGATTACTCAAATCCAAAAATATCAAAGAGACTCTATTGATTTATGAATATTTTTCTTCGTAAAGCTTAATGAAATATGAATTAAATTAAATTATCGGAATTTTTATCTAACGATTTTGATTAAATAAATTTGAATTTATTTCATTATTTAGAATAGTATAACGCAGAAATTTTGTAGCAACAAAAAAATTATTAATGATTATTTTTTTTCAATTTTCTTTTATAAAAGTTTTAATGTTTAGTTAAAAGTTTTAATGTATTTTGCGTTTTATAAAAGAATTGATAACAGCCGCGGTTGAAGGTAGAGAAGTTTTATTTTTTAGAGATTCTTCGACTGTCACAATCGACGTGCTCAGCTTATCTAGAGACAGACATCATTTCGTGGCCGAAATCGTCTGTTTACGTCACCGAACTCTATCGTAATGGAGTGGGAATTGGGGAAAAAGAATAACATAGTAGTGCCTTTTAAAGAAAGAAAAGGAAAAATAAACTTTAGATCGACAAATAAAAAATTCTAAGAAACTTTTGTTGGATTCGTTTCATAAGAAAAGTTGTTCTGTTATGATGAAATGGTAAATGGAGAAAATTAGTTTACTTTGAAACCCTTAAGGGATATAAAATCGTTTTTTACATTGTTTTTTTATTGTATGTTTCTTCAATTACAAATAATAAAAAAGGGAATTAGAAATATTTACGTTTTTAAATTTAATTTTATATAAATAAACTTGCTGTATATTATTTTAATAATTGAAAAAATTTTCAGTTATTTTAAACAAAAGATATTGATTATAATGAGTTTACTTCGTTGCTTAAAAATATAATATAAATGAAAGGAGACCTGTTTAGAAAATATCCCATTAATAAATTAAAATAAATTTAAATTATTTAAATTTGTGTTAATATCATCTAATAAAATCCTTTGGAATGTCGTGTTTATTAAATTAAACATATTGTTATTTACATTTATAGAATATTCTGATAATAAATTTCTCGATTAAATTGTTAAAAATATGATTATATTTATAATAATTGTTGAAGGAATATAAATTAATAGCGGTAGACAGATCATTATCTAAGCGACATTTAAATAATGATATCTCCTACCATTCAACTTGGTGACAATTATTTCTAAATTCAAACTTCGTTAAAATCATTTGATGTCTTAATTTCCATATTTGAAATCTCAGAATTCGTTGAAATACAGAACACACAGTTTATACATAATTATTGTCCCTGTATTATCTTTCAAAGTGATTGAAATTATTAACAGTTAATATATATTTATTAAATGTACTATTTATGTTAATGTTATAATCTATAAATAAATTAGCAATATATTGCTGAATTCTCATGGAAATTCCTCTCGCTTATTATTACACAAATGCTATAACAGAATATTGATAGCATACTTGTAAATATATTTTGAATTGCTATTAACTAAATATAATAAAAATAAAAAATAAGCATAGAATAAATCATTTAAAATAATATAAAATCATGACTCTATATTACTTAAAAAATGAATTTGTTTATAACAATACAGCTTAAAAGATTAAAAAGATTTAACTGCTAAATTAATCTCTTTAGTTGTAATAAAAAACATGTTTTATTCTATCCATCGTAATCCATATCAATGTTATTCTTACAGTTTTTGCCCGTTTATGCAATTTACTGAATCTTTAATGTGCTAAACTATAAAATTTTCAAGAATTCTTTATCAAAGTTTACTGAATTTCAAATCGAATCAGTTATCTAGAATAATTTATCTATCTTTTAAGTTCAAATAGTACAAGACTTAACATTACTTAAAAAAAGTCAAGTTGTTTACAATAAATAATTGATTTTAATAAGCTTATTTTAAAATTACATTATTTTTTAATTAATTTAATTGAATCAAACCTGATTTTATATATTTTTATAATCAAATTAAGTTTTAGAAGAATAACAAGTCTTACATTCATGATTTTATTAGACTAATTATTTAAACTTTCACATTTAAAAATATACACAAATTGATTTATTAAAACTAATGAGAAAGAACAGTTTTATCATTAAATAAAATTTATTATTTTGTACTTATTAACAATTTTTAGTGCGATTAGCTGAAATTATTATTATTTTAATTGCGTTTAATCAATGTTAAAATTAAATACGAACAAAGAATTAGATTTTTTTTAGTATAATTAACTCTTTTTATTGAAGTTTTAACGATTCAAGTAAATAAAGCCATCTTAAGAACATTAATCAAAGAATTTAATCGTTAAAATAATTAGTTGCAGCAATTCATATAACTTTTTTGTTTTCTGAAGATTACTTCCTGTTCAGAGGCATTTCACTGCTTAGAAAAATTTATTTTCTGAACTAAGTACTTTATTTATTTCTTAATGTAAACGTTTTATTTAAAATCAGGTTTCTTCTATCTTTTAATTTATTTTAATTTTATTCAATCTTTAATTAATACTTTTTTAGGGATTCTGTCTTTAATTGTTTAATGTTTTTTGTAGTAATGGTAAACACATAAATGGTAATTTTATTAAATAAGATTTTATAATTAATTACTTTTATTTTATATGCATATAAAGACAAGTATGTTTTTATATTAAACAATCAAAGATTTTAATTGTAAAAGTTTGTCATTTTTTAATGAATAAGATATATACTGCTAGACATAATTACGTTTGAGAATTACATTAACATTTTTAAACCGTTTCGAATTTATTTATGCATTATCGGCATTTCTAAAATTGAATATTTCAAAGTAAATACGTTCAATATACAGTAGATATGTAGTTAGAACACACACGCAATTGAATTATTTTTCATTTTGTCTTGTGCTTGAGCGAGAGCTGCCACGTAGTGGCAAATGAATTACAGTATCTATTTGTCACCTGTAGTCAGTGCACCCAGTGATTCCAAGACCAACTCAGGCAATCAGCCATGTGCTGTTCGCTATGGCGGCTGCTGACAGCAGCTGAAAACCAACACACGCAGGAAGCGTTGTAAGTTCAGAAAAATTAATATGACTGTGTTAACAGCGGTTATATTTGGACGGCCTAATGGCCAAGGCGATTAAGGCGTCAGAGTACAACTTGCCGCTTTTATACTACAAGCTTGCTGTGCGACATCATAAGGATTGTCGTAAGGCAGATACAGCTATGAATCAAGTTGACTTATTGTCGCGTTCAGGTTGAGACACTAGTGAGTTCTAGTGTGCATTAGGCCACTTATGTTGGCAGCCCTAAAACAGGTGCTCACCGATTACCGAAGTGGATAAAACTACTAACCACTGGTAGTAGTAACTGGGTTCACGCCTGACTGAGGTACTGGCAGCGTAGCTTGGCACATCACCCAAATTAAACTGTGCTTGTTTTATTCCCTCAATGCAATCTTAAAGCATGTGCGCGTACAGATTGACGTCATCCATAGAAAACCGAATGTATCCTGATCGTCGATTTATATTTGAATCCATTTAAGATGGTCACACTGTACTATATTTGTTTGTATACCGCAACACGACACATGAACGATCTTCCAGGAGGGAGGCATTCATCTTGGCAGATCGCTGACGTGTTTGCTAGCACAGCATGTTCTTGGACAGTGGAATATTTAACTCTTCAAATTACTGTTATAAGCTGATCGGCAACGTGAATACCACAGCGTGAATCAACGAGAAAACGCAAAAGAAAATGAAAAATTCGATCAAAAGTACTTGTTAAAGTTCTAACGACGTTTCTTCGCTAGAGGCCATGATTTCAAAAGCTTTTCTTTACAATAATGTTTCGGATTAGTTGCTGGATTGACTGCAATATTCTTCCAGTAGAACAAAAATAGCTCTCTGGCTATGCTATCCGGCACAGAAATTCGCTGTTTGTCAACACTTGTTTCTATGGCAACGTTGTGCTATGATGGATAAATACATATAGGCCTATGTGAATCAACTCTTAGGGTGAACTAGTGTTCCGATTTGAATACAAACTTTTGTATTCTGTGCAGTGGCGTGCCGTGACATTTGACGATAGGGAAGCTGTGTTTCTGTAAGAAGCCGACATCCAGAAGCAATCAGTCAATTGCGCGTCAGTGATGGTTTAGGATTCATTCGTATCGTTTATTCGATAAGCCAGTAAAAATCGTAGACTTCTCCAAATGCATTATTAATATCACAATTACATTCCGAATCGCTAACCACAATATAAGGGCTACAATTAAAAATAAAATTATAAAAAGTTACTTGGTGAAATAAAATGTGTGGTGGATGTACATAGCTGGTAGAAAATATTCTTCAATTGTATGAATATACTTTAAAAAATTTATAATTAAATATACCTTTCTAAAGAAACGTACATA
Source organism: Centruroides sculpturatus (assembly GCF_000671375.1). NCBI lineage: Eukaryota > Metazoa > Arthropoda > Arachnida > Scorpiones > Buthidae > Centruroides > Centruroides sculpturatus. The sequence goes on along the minus strand of NW_019384334.1, from coordinate 1,379,803 downwards.
AAAATATAAAATATTCTTTACTTTTTAAATCTTAAAACAATGCACTTAATCAAATAGCTCCCTACGATTGGCTAATGGATGGAATCGAAGACGGTTGCAGAGCGTGCATACACGCGGACTGCCAAATTTCCAGGGTGCCGATACCGGTCAATGTCAAATACCTTTTTTTCGCATCACTAGTATATCTCAAAGGACGCGACAGGGCTGTTGTAGATTTTAAACGTTTCTCACTATAGCTGTAAAAATCTAAATACCTGTATGTTAAACTTAATAGTCATTTGTTCTCTAACTAATTCGTTTTAGGACCAAGTATCCTCAGAAATTTCCAAAATTTACAACATTTCGGTCACTCTCATTGAACTGGAAAATTTTCTGTCTTTATTACATTAATAATACGAAGAAATCAGTCTCTACTGTACTCGGCTAGAGATGGTTCGGTTAAGCCCTTCTTTAAGTAAAATTTCGGCTCTTTCATCAGAGTTTTGTTTATGTCCCCAATTCCCTAATCGCTTAATTATTTAACTACTTCTTAAGTAGAAATAAGTCGAAACCTGTTACTTTGTAGTCGAATATTTGTAGTCTTGGTAAAATAGTGGAAAGACAAATTTTTATGAAAACGGATACATAAATCGTAAATTTAAGGAAAATAAATTCTAGAGCTTTTTCTGTACCTCGTGCATCTCCCTCATTCATTAAATTTAGTTGTAAATGATGCTGTCAAAGTAACAGTTAATTTTTTAACATTATACAAGAATTGTACACGTTTTTTCTACATCCCCTTAAAGATGGGATATACCAAATCGTAAAATCACTGGTTTAACATTTAATTCCGTGAGTAATATAAAATCAGAGAGCGTAATAAAAATATCAAATATTTTAATGGATTTTTAAAACTTCTGTCAACTATACAGAACTATCGTAAAAACATACCAGTAAATTCTTATCGGTTGGGTTAAGTTATAAATCTACTCGTGATTCACGTAATGAGGCGAGGGCAGCCAAATATCTAGCGGGCAGGTTTCGGGCTGTTAGCCGCTAGCTAACAGCCCGAAACCGATCCTGCATAGAATTGGATGCTGTATACGTGTAGCATTCACTCAAGATCCTAGGCTTCCACCGACTAAACCGGGTGAGGTTGATGCTTTGTAAAGTGCGTGCGCGAATCTGGCTTTTTGGATCTTGACAATAAAGCGTTTCCACTCCGCCACTAATATTCGAATATACAATAGCAATCTTATCTTTTTTTCACGTGTAGTATAGAAATTTGTAATCAGATACATAATGCGGCAATAATAAAACATTGTGCGATTATTTTCATATAATTAAAATTAATATGTATTTATTTTTTTAGAAAATACAAGGGAAGCGGCGCATCCACCGCTTTCAATGACGGCACGCCACTGAATTTCTGTGTTGTGTTTTTGTGGTGTAGCAAGAGTTAATGTAATTGTGAATATTAATTTATGAAGATGAGTTGAACGTGGTGTTAATGACGTTTCCTGTCGTTGTAAGTGTCTTTCTATTGTTTTTCTCGAAGTCAGATTTCTTCATTTTGTATTCCTGTTTGCTTATGATATGAAACGTCGAGAGCTATGCTTGTTGAGAAGGTATTTCTCAAGTAGTCCTAACTTCTTCAGCTGTAAATATTTTTCTTATAAAAAGATTAGGAATTCGTTGAAATCTCCATATGAATAGTAGAAGAAAGCCAGGAAAGACTAATTTGTGTCCGCCTTCTATTATGAATATAGTTTTAGTAAATTTTCGTCTAGTTTGTTGTTATACAAATTCATTATAGACTTTCGTCAATTTGTAAAACACCGATATAATAAGACTACAGTTTTCCAGTGTGTTATTTTTTATGTATTCCGTCAAACTGAAAGGGTGCTTTGTTAAATATTGTGGTACAGTTATCCTATCATAATAGGATAAATTATCAAAAGAGAGAATACGCATGAAGAACAACTTCATAGCTGCCTTTAAAAATAAAATAATGAAGTTATATGAATCAGAACGCTATTGGTTATTTATTTAATAATTCAATTATATAAATTAATGTTACATTGATAATTTTATTGCGAAATAACAATATAATTTTGACAGACCAAATATTAAAACATAAAACTATATTTAACCAATTTCCGATAACAAAAATAATTATTTTAAATATTCTGATTAATTTTATATTTCAGAATATAAATTTAACGAATAAAGTAGAATAAATTGAGAAGAATATTGCGACACACGATCGATGTTTTATTTAAATTAAAAAACTTTGTAAAGTTCAATGACTTTCTGATAATAATAATATTGACAAAAAATACTTAAACAAACTAAAATATACAGTAATCTGAATAAGAGATACAGAAATTATGAAAAGAAGTAAACAATTCGTCGAATTTGCAAGAAGAAAGCCCGAAATTTCGTAGGTCAATCATAATTTTCAGTGAAAGAAATGCCATGGTACATTAAATTACGGTTAATTGAAATAAACACAAATATGTTAATGTGTTTGTTTCCAATCATTAGTATACTGTTTGAAGTTTGAAACGTTCTGAAATCGTTGTTAATTCTATTTATTTATACAGAGTATGCTATTATGAAAAATAAAAATAGTTAATGTTCTGTAAAATAGAAAACTTGTTATTTAAATAAATGAAAAACGTTTACAATTTAAATCAAGAACAAAAAATTGTTCAGAATTAATAATTTTTAATAATTATTTTTGGAAATTCTCTTTTTAGATGATAATGTATAAATCTTGAAAAAAAAGCAATTTATTCAGCGAATAGATTGAAGAATAAAGAATAGTGTGTTATATTTTCATGAAATAAAAACAAACCAATCAATTGTTATTTCAAACGCTTGAAGGTTAGATGTATGCACCTACTGTAGTATAATAATTTTACTAACTGTAATCGAATAATTTTAGTAGAGAAATGTTAATGTAGTAATTGCGTTAATTTTTTTTTTATTAAGAATGGACGAATTATAATTTTCTACAATTCAATTTTCTAGATTATTTTCATTCTCATTTGCTGCAGACTAAATACTGAACTTATTCAAATGCTTTCTTTTTAAAACAGATTTGAATAAGTTCAGTATTTAGTCTGCTTTTTTCTTGTCACAGATTAAACCAGAAGTGCTGAATATTTCTAATATTGCGACGTACGTACAGGTATTGTCTGTACTTACTAGTAGTATTAAAATTTGTTCGTCATTGATGTTACATTTGAGATCTTGCATCTCGGATACATTTTAGTATTCGTGGATATTATTCGCCCATCCTTATTTCTTATTCTAGTCGCACATGTTCGTTGCATGCTCTTTCCAATTAATCCCTATTGAAAAAGTTTCCACACACTCAATAGCAGAAAAAACAATTACCAATCTTAACGTAGAATGATATCTAATCTGCTTCGTATTCTACACGGGAATTTCACAAATGAATAGTGAATTTTTGTCATAATTATTATGCATTTATGACAAGGATATAATCATTAAGAAGCATATATACTAAACTCGAATGATTACATTTTTCTTCACTTAGCGGTAAGAATTTGTATTCAAGATACTTAAATACACAAAATAATTGTTAATTTAGAAAGTAACTTAAAGGGAAAAATATATGTATATATATATATATATAATATTGATAGCACTCGAATAACGCGAGCGATTTTGCTTAGTGCCAAGAANTCTGAACGCTTATTAAACGCTTACTGAAAAGAATTATTGACAGAATTATTATTGCTTAAGTTTGATGCTTAATCTTAAAAAATTTTTAAAAATATTTGAAAGTCGCTTCGTTATAGAAATAAGTGAAATAACTTAATCTAGAAATTAGATTACTGTTCACAAATTTATACAGTACATTCAAATATATTAATTATGTTATTTTGGTAAAAATATGTAAAATAAGTATAATAAACTTGTAATTAAAATATAGAATAATTCATATTCTTAATACTTATTTCATAATTTGAAATTTATTACTTATATTATATTTCTTTTGTTAAAAATCGAATAAAAATGAAAGCGTAAATAAATTCATATAGGCCTACATAGACGAGGATTATACCTACATACACTTATATTAATTTTAACAAATTGAGCAAAAATTATTAATAAATAAAATTTAATTTGTTTTTTTACAAATTTACAGCTATAACTTTAACATTTAAGTTCATTACGTAATGAGATAATAATCTTTCGGAGTAGAAAGAAGAAGAAAGACTACAGTATTTTGAAATTACTTATTTGTTAAAGCGTATATTTTAAGTAACTTTTTAATTTTTTTCTGAAACAAATCTGCATTTTAAAGAATTTAAAAAATAAAAACTTGCAATAATAAAAGACTAGAAAAAATTCACTTATACCTAGACGATTTTTTTAGCCTTTATCGTTTTATAATTTATTTGTATAAACGTTATAATTTATTATTCTTCATAAATATGTTTTTTATATTTTAGAATCTTAATTATCGTGTATTAACATTATACGCTATTTTAGAAACATGTTTTACGGATAACATTTTTGTTTTTTTCGAATTTAAATAGCAAGATAAATTATACAATGAAATAAGTAATAAGCTACACGAAAGTGAAAAGAGAAGATAACAAACATGAATAACGAAAGAGCTTTTGCAATTTTTTTTTTTGTCGACGATTATTGATGTGTTTCTTTCCATCAAATAAAATGGACAAATGCTCTAGTGGACACTTTGAGAGAGTGCATAAAATTTACTGTAAACTTAATTAAATTTTCGTATCATTTGTCAGAAATTATTATTCCCATTCCTCTTAATTTTTCCCAACTGTTAAATTCAGTTTTTTAATCTATTTGAAAGTTATTCCATTAAAATTTAATGCTTCATATCACTTTATTAAAGAAAAGTCATTTATTTTAAATATTTTATTACTTTTTATAAAAGAAAATATTGTAATTCTTTCTTTTCCCTAAAGAATTTCAGCAGAAAAACGCAAAAATATTATAGAAAAATTATCATTTTTTAAAAGAAGATCAATAATATGTGTTAAAGAAACAATGAAATTTTTAAAGATAATTAAGTTATTATGATTAAAAATTTAAATTTGATTTAATTTTTAATTTACTAAATATTTGTTGTTTTTAAATTTAGTATTATTGTTTATTTTATTTGAATGTTTTCCATTTTTAATGAAACTAAAGTATTATCTTCATTTAATTATTCGTTCGTTGGCTAATATAAAAATGTTGTTTACTGCGTTATTGTATTCCTTATAGATAATTCTTAAGCACATATTAGGTTCTTATATAGTAGATAATTTACTTTTTAAATCGGAACCAAAAAATCCAATAACTTATAAGACGATATTTACTGAATTCTTGAATATAATATTAATGGCGAAAACTAAAATTTTAACATTTTAATTCTACATCTCGACTGTTAGATGTGAAATTTTACTTCATAAACACAACATAAAAACATATTTTAAATATTGAACACGAAACTTAATTTTATTTTCTCATTGTTTACTTATATCTGTGTTTAATACCATTTAATTATATTAATGTAAATCAATTTAATTACTCGTGTCAATAATGGTATCAGTTAAAATTACAAGCCTATAATAACATCGAATGTTTAAAATTATTTTTACTATTTTAAAGGTATTAATATTTAAATGAAAACTTAACCCAATACATTTTAAAAATATATTTTTGTATTTCCCTATATTTGATCAAACCAGATTTTCAAAATGATTTATTATATGTCAAGATAATTCTCAATACATCAATAAAGGTAATCTTACATAACTGGCATATACGGAAATAGCACATAAAAATTGTAATGCTAATTTAACATGTTCACGCAAAATTGCTTTATTAGAAGAAGTCTTTTCTGTCCTTTGCAAGACTTTATGGACATTGAAAAATAGAAGACATTTTTTATATTGACAATTTTCATCCAATCTTGGTGAAGGGAAACTGCCTTGCTCTGTAGATATTATTCCATATCGTAGATTACATACAGAACAGGATGTCGCTCGATTAGAAAAATGGCCTCATATATCCCACACATTGAGGAAATTATTATCATCTGTTCATAAAAATAACATGCAATAAAACCTGCAATAATACATTATCAATAGTAATTTAAGAAGTAAGTAATCTTTATAACTGATAAAAGTTATTTAATTAAATCCAGGGATTAAATTAATGAATTAAGCAATAATTTCAGTGACATTTTACAATAAAAATGACCGATAAAAGTTGATAAACATTACAGTATATCTTTATTTTAATTATTTTAGGAGAAACTGTGGTGAAACATACAATTATATGTTATTATTTAATTAAATAAATTACAAAATAAAATATAAAAGATATCCTAGGCAAGGAAAACGCAAGCCATTACACACGTATTTAAAGAAATATTTAGGTGAATGAACAAAGCATTTTTTATAAAAATTTAACAATTGTGAATATTTAATAATTCACCTCACTTCTTAACTGGAAATTTTGATTTTAAATAGTTTATTACGTATTCAATCTTATTATTATCATCTGTTATCACTATCGAAGATTTTCATTTATGATAGGAAATAAAGAAAAATGGCATTGGTATCCAATATACAGTATTCAATTTGGATTACTGTAATATATTAGATAGTTGTAAGATTTACGTTAGGAATACAATATAAGCTTTTGTGTAATGCTCCTGCTTGAGAATCAACGCTATTACAATTGAAAAGGTAAATAAAGCTCTTAGGAAAATGAAATCCGTCTTTGATGCTATAGAAGTTTTAGAAAATACAATCCTCCTTGAAATTTCTTGAACCATAAATATAAGCAAGCAATTGTTCAATATCCGAAAGGAATCTGAAAGATCATTTTTCATTTCTGCATTCACTTTACTAAAACAGTATTTTATCCTAAATATGCCGTAAAATAATCGTTTAAATTGCATAATTTAAAAAATAATGCCTTTTTAAATTAAAATCTAAATTCCATATTAGAACATTAAAAAAATTTAATTAATTATTATGGTATACTTTCTCTACAATATTTTATGATTTTACTTTGTCATTTATACGACTTTCTTCATATATTAATTTTATGTATCATTTAGTAAGGAAATTTTGTATTATTTAATAATAATTTTTCTTCTTTGCTTGAAATTTGATTGCAATTCTTATTGAAGCCTTAAATAAATTATAATTAAGTCAAAATTTTTATATTCGAACCGTATTAATGTAAAACGTTTTTAAAGTTTTAGTGAAATTTCCTGTTTATTTTATTTATTAATTCTATTCAGAAAACGATTTCAATAAATAGTTTAAATTAAATATTTGTCTTCGTAATTCATACGTTTGTTTCTGAATAATTTTCGATTTGAATTTGAAATTATTTTTTAAAAATTATCAATGCTAACGAATAATATTTCTTAATACTGATCAAAACCGTCATTCCTTATTTAAATTTTGGTAATTTTTACATTTATTTTACATTAAAAAATTAGTAATTATTACGTTATTTTTCTACATGATATGATTCAATGCTTATAAGATATAATTTAAAATGTTTAAAGTTTTCATTTCATTTTTGACTTAAGACAAAGAACTTTATATTACATTGCTGAAATTAGAAAATTCCACCTTTAAAATTAATCAAAAATTTGTAAAAATGCTGTAGAAAGCTATCAAAAGTATTTAATAAAATGCCGATAACATTAAAATAACTTTTCGAAGGAAAGAAAGCAAAAGTAAATTCCATAAAATTTTAATTTTGAATTGTTATTATGAAAAAAATTGATTAATTACAAAATAAATTAATCAAGCTTATAAATTACCCTAAAATTTTATTTAATTAAATTTAATTCTATCGAAAAATAATTTTTATCTTAATATTAATAATACACAATTTCAGTCCACATTACTAATTACAGTTTAAAAAGTCTTCTTTTTTTTAATTACAAAATTATAGATTGTTCTTTTTACTTAAATATTAAAAGGATTTCTAAACTTTATATACAAGACAAGTTTGTATTGCAGTCTAAAGAATAGTTTTAAAATACACAGTTTTAATTGATTTGGCATCACATTTTTGTTGATACAAAAGAGCCATAAATCTTTTACAACTCAGAAAACTGTCAATTGCAGATTTATGAAATTTTTATGCAGAATTAAAGAGGTTTTTTCAATTAGGATAAAGTAATTTACATTGTTATTTTTTCTACAAAAACAATATTTATTCATTTTAAAAATCAATTTTCCTAATTTTTAAGAATTTATTTGTTTTCTGTAAATGAAAGATTGGAATACAACATATAACACTAGAAAACTTAATTCAAAAAGCAATGAAAATTTGGAGATGAGTTGTAAAAATTTATATATGAAAGCACAAAATTATTCAACATTAAAATTAAATTAAAATTGTTTTAAAAGAAATGTTAAAAAATACTTTTTTAAACAAAAATTGCATTGTATTTTAAGCATTTATAAAGTGTAACGGAAATAGCACATAAAAATTGTAATGCTAATTTAACATGTTCACGCAAAATTGCTTTATTAGAAGAAGTCTTTTCTGTCCTTTGCAAGACTTTATGGACNGATTAAACACTAATTTTATAAATTAATGTAATGTTTTGAACTTGATTAGATCTTAATCATGTATATTTAATTTCTCTCTATGTTATAATTATCGAAAACTTTTACTCCGTCCTGATAAGAGTAGCACACATTTTTATCTTGAATCAATAAATACATAAATGATTAAACAGTTCTTAAATAACTTAACAGTAATTATTTAATTAATTATTGAAATTTCTCAATCAGTACGTAATTTATTAGTAGAAATTTAGTTTAACTGCTGAAAATAATTAATAATAATTATTTTCTTAATTATTATTATATATTTTATTTTAAATTTTTAATAAATTTTGTTTTAAAGCAGCACGTAAATTCTGAGAATAAAAGAATAAAAACTTAATTTATTTAAAATGTAAGTATAAAATAATAGTTTTAATTTGATGTAAAATAAAAATATAATTTGTATTATTTTAATATGATTTTAACTTAATAGTAATATTATTAAATTATTTTAGAACAAGTGTAAAAAAATAATGTTTAAAAAAATTAAACAAATTAAAAATCATTCCAGATTTGTTTAAAGCTTTATTTTTTATTTTTCCATATTTTAATCAAGATTTTTAACTTCAATTTATCAAGAGATTTAATTAAATTGATGATTTATATTAACTTAGCAGAATCTGATTAGAAACTTACTACAAGGACAGTAATAATTTATCAAATTCCATTTTATTTTTTCTTTTTGAAAATATATTTTTCTGAACTAAATTAAGGACTTTTAAGTTCAATAACTATCTAAAATCTAAATAGGCCTATAATAGTTTTATATTTTACATCGAAATAGTGAGAATTACATTCATCATGTAAAAATAAAACAATAATAATTCTACTGAGTGTGAAAAAACCATTCTATAATTTATATGAAAGAATAATAATATATCTGTCTTCTAATTAATTAGTAATAATTCTAGAAATCTTAGAAAAGTAAATAAGTTATTCTTAAAAATGAGAATAAACATAATTTTAATTTCTATTTCTTTATTAAATCAAAATAAATATAAAAATAAGTAGACAAATTTTTATTAAATGGATATTTATATGATAAAAGAAACAAGAACAAAAGTTCGAGTGATGTTTCGAATTTTCGTTTCGCCGAAGGTTAACCTTTCGTTTTCGTACAATGTGTGTTTCTGGTTTTCTTTGAGACACCTTCGCCGAACAGTAGCACCACAAATATTCCAACGAATGTTCTTATGTACAGTTTATATTGTGATAAAGGAAAATATATTAATTTTTTATATCGCCAGTATATATTATTTACAGAGATAGCAAAACCGCATAACACTACACTGAGGCAATACAAATCCTTGAGACATGATATGTACAGTACAAGGCGAGATATGACATCAGTTCCGCAAGGTTTTAAAAGCTAGCAAGAGAGGAACCAAGGTTCTCTAGTGGAATAGCTTCCCAAATCTGATACCGACAGTTTACTATTCCGTCATCACCACAGACTCGTCTAGGATAATCGCCGTCCAAGACTTTTAAACTAGTCGAGAGCCAGTCTTTACGACAAAAGTCCCAAAGATCCTTCCCATCTCCGTTTCTGTTTTTATCATATTTGCTCCGAAACATAATTTTTTCCTTGGCTGTCCCAGCCTGCAACTTTCCTCTTTTTTTTCATGCCGTATTTTTTCATTTCCGTTTTTAAAGGAGACTTTCCGCCAAGACCGATGGCGTTGCAGTACTCAAAAGTCGAAATCACTTGACCAATTACTTGAAATGGAGGCCCAATTAGCCTCGTTCTGGTCGCTTCTTCTGTCCATTATCCCATTCCTTATATCTGGACGTTTTCCGACTCCCGTAAACAAAGGAATGGCTTGGAAACATGTAAAAAAAAGTAATTTCTCTAAACTAGATGTTTTCCTTTAAACAAAATAACAAATAGGAATTCCGATCTTGGCAAGTTAGTTCTTCTTTGTTCTTTTTTCATTTTTAATAAAACTTTTCTAAATTTATTTCATTTTTAATTTAGAATTAATTAATTTCTAGTAGGAAACTGACGAAATGGACGGTTTTATTCAATTAGTATAGAATTAATGAGCTCATTTATATTTGGCGTTATACACAAAAGTTATCAGTAGAGCATGTGTTCACCGGGTCTGTCTGCAGATGATTTGCGTCTACCCGTTCTCCGGTACCACGTAGTTCTTTCAATTTTGCATCCGGTACCCGAGGTGGAAATTTAGCATTCTTAATATCAACTGACTTTAACTGAAGAAGTTTCGGATTAACGGGGACGGTAGTGACGGCTCACCTCGTGGCAATCACTTTGTCCTGGACTTGGCGAATAAAACTCTTAGGCTGCGACTATGCAGACGAGCAAATTTTCCGAGCGAGCGAGAATATGTGGCGAGAAGAGGAGAGACGCGATAAATATCAAAACCTGTCAGATATGTGCGAGAACTAGAAATTCGCTCTCGCTAGCGTTATTTCTCGCTTCTCGTTTGTGCATGCTTTTCCTTTGCGAAAACTAAATCGCTCGCAACCTCTCGCTCGCTCTAAATTCGCATCTGCATAGTCGCACCCTTAGACTTATCAACAGCCGGATGTTCGAGTTTAACTCTTCTTTTTCTTGGGAAGTTGTCGAGAAATCTGTCAATCGACACTAAGTAGCCTGACGAATTGGACTGTTTTAATCTGGTTTCGGTCTCATCATGGACTAACCATAAAATAAAAATGGAGATTGGCGCTGCAATATTGACAACACCAATTTATTTTATTGTCGTATATATAAAGGTAATATAAACGTATATTGTCATTTTTAGTGTTGTAATATATATATTCATTTGTTTTAATAATACATACTTTTATATTGCAGATTCTAAAAATTAAAATATGATAGTTTAGTTAAAAGATAAAAGTAATTAGATACGCGTAGCGAAAATGTTTAAATTTATTAATGTTAAAAAATAATGCAAAACGTTTTTTAATTAACGCGTAATTATGAAACCTGCAGGAATTTAGAGTAGAGTACGATAATGGGATAATCTAACGGTTAAATGAATAAATGAATGAATAAATAAATGCCTACATGAAGCGCGAGAGCACAAGTATGGTTTTCATAGACTTAACATTGTATGTTTGTCATTTTGCTAACCTGAATGAATCATTGCACCTTTCTTCAGCGGAATCATCTACAACGCAAACGCTTTAATTTGATATCTGAATTATGTTTGTACCCTCAATCGGTCTCTTAAACGATACTGGATATTATTTGAGGCTTATCAAATTAACATATAGATGGGGCATTATGTTGTTGTACTGTATATATTCAAGAGAAACTACGTTAATAGGGTTAAATTTGGAAAAGGATGTACCCAAATAATCGAAAATCTACAAATCTCATTTATAATACTGTATTTACGTTAATTGTGGCTTTGTTTTTAACAACACAAAGCCATAATTAACGTAAATTGAGAAAAAATTTATGAAAGCTATTAAATATTAACTTTTAGGCTTATATTACTATTATAATTGTATACAATATTAACTATAGGCCTACTAGGCTACTATTGACTGATTAAAAAATAATTATATGTAATAAAGTACCTTAAAGCTGAAAGGCTTAAGATTCATTTGTTCATAATCAAAAACTTCCTTTTTTTAATGATCTTGTATTACAGATATTCTGACTGATTGTATTCCATAACGATCGAACTCTCAGTAAATGGGATTTCTACTTATTGGAAAATTAGAAATAATTTTTATAAAATTTTAATATAATCTTAGATAGTAAATATAGTGGAACCTGGTTAAGTCGATCCGGGATAACTAAGTTGTGTTTACTGGAAGTTATTTTCTGATCGTCCCGCATACGGATTTACACGTTAAATCAAACTACGTAACTCGAATTCGTCGAACTGTTTAACTCGAATGGGATTTTCATACAGTATTTTCATAAACTCTCCGGAATTTTAATTTAACTAAATGATTAACAGTCATCTATCGAATAAACTAATCGGAAACTTTCTATAAAGCGCAGGAACCAATTACGCCTAATATAAGCGCCATCATCATGTCGCAGGGATGGTAGCTTCCAGACAGCGTATTCACGTGATCTGGATATTGTAACTGCAATTCAAACTGCTGTTTTTACAATGTTTTTTATTTTATTTTGTTTTATCATTGATGGATTTCTTTGATTAGCTGAGGTAATAAATAAACGGATTTTTGATTAATTAATTTTTAAAAAATTCGATTGTAATTATATTCTGTAAAAACTTTAATCTTTGCGGTCAAAATTTAAAAATGTGACAATTGCAGAGTAGTATTTGTGTGATAAAAAATAAATAAAAAAACAGATCGATTCCAGGCATGATATATCGCGATTTAAAAAATTCTTACTGAAGAGTGAATGAGTGAACGAGTGAACGGATTAGGCATTCCGAAAAGCATTTCTCGGTAGCTTATTTAACCATTCGGTTAAGCGTTTTCGAATTTCTGATGACACCGAGGTTTACTTTGACGCAACGATTCTACGTAACAAGACCCAGGGAAATATGGTATGGATAGTTTATTACGGGTCACTGATAAACAATGCACAAAATCTTTATTTTTATCAAAACCTCAGTAACTGGAAACTTTTTAACTCGGAGTCCGAATTTTTTTTTCCCGACCAATTCGAGTTAACCAGGTTCCACTGTACTTTTAATGAAGTCTGAATCAATGTTCTACGATGCAATTTCTTTAAAGTGCTTCAAATACTGTGTTAACAATAGGCCTATATGTTGTTACTTCGATTTTATTATAAATTTTTCATCAGGATGGTAAAAAAATACTCTGTTTGTTACAGAATACGATATTAGTTTATAAGAGCATCGATAATGTTTCTATCGCATTAATTTCAAATAATTATTTACAATAATGGCTGAATATAAAATTAATTATTAACCAAGAAAATAATGCAATGTTTATATGTAGTTATATTATTTTAATGGTAATTTATTAATAGAATTATTGATCTAGTATAAATATAGGCCTACATAACTGTTAAAAGTTAGTTCATATATATATATACATATATTTAAAACATATTTCGGTTAACTGACTTTTAGTCAACCTGTAGCTATATTCATAATAAATATTTAAAGTTTATTCCTTAACTTTAAAAGTTAGTAAATATATTTAGTATAATTATAAATACTATTTACACATTTGAAAACTGAAAATATTTAGACTTTATTACTATTTTTATTATTTGAAAAAAATTATCAGTATGACAAAATCGAGTTTTTTCTTTTTTTTATAAAAACAACAAATATTTAATTTCTGTCGTGGATTATAAAGTTTTATCTTTTGTCCAGACAAAACTTGTTTAATGATAATATATTTATGTCTTTATTAGAATTAAGTTATATTAAAATACTCCAAAATATTTAAGAAAAAACTTCAAACATAACCGTATTATAAATCGTAAAAATGGGTAGAATCACCGTAACGTATTCATATATTCGTATTTTTAGAGGTACCAATTTTTTGGGATTTCTGGCCCGAAAAATTGATATCCTGATTATAGAAACATCGAAATTTTGTACCAGAAAAGAAAAATTCTAAAACAAGATCCATTTACTTTAGAAATTTTGACATCTTTTAGTTATGTAATCAACAATATTAAATTTTACTCCTTTGTCAAATCAGTGAAATAATACTTTTTTGCATAACTTTTGCTGAAAGAACAAAATTTTCTTATTTGTAGTTTAATGAATGGATTTAAGATTACATAAAATTTTATTTCAGTATGAGGCGGTCTTTTATATGGTTCTGTTACGTTCGTTTTATTTTCATGATTCTTCTTAAACAGTTAAAATTGTTTACATATAAATATAGATAATTATACAATTATATAACAGAAACTATAAAGATAAGGAAAAAACATTATAAATTAAGCCCGGATATTGTTGCAGTAAAAATAAGCAAAAATTGCATTTTTAATTTCCTAATTAGTACTTGTATTTAAAACTAACTGTAAAATGCAAATTGATTTATTAAAATTAATTTGTCAATCTGTTGGAGGTTGGAAAACTTGCTGAAGAAATAAAATATAGACGTCAACAATTACTTTTTAAGTACATACGTTAAATTTTAACAACATACATTTCTAATTTTTGGGGGTTAAAAATATATCATTTATCTAATAACATTCTTTTACAATGAAAAAAATGATTTCTGTACGTGTACTGTACAAAGAGGGACGTACTTAAAAGTCTAATAGCAACTGGCCCAACATCTACTTGAATGTCTGTAGCCCAACTCAAAATTTTGCCATAATTTCGTACAGTACCTTCAGACACACTGCATTTTTTATAACAAACATTATTTTTTTAATTTCTGATAAAATTCAACTCACTCAGTCTGTGTAACTACTACTAGTTTCTGTTTTACTGTAAAAATTATCTTCAGCAAAGGAAGTATAGTTTTTATTCATACACGATGTTTACGCATGAAAATGGATCCAGCTTCTAATCAAAATTGCAATTCTTGTGACTTAGAGAGAGGAAAAAAACTCAGAGAAAATTCCTGCACCATCAGGTGCTCAACAGATGCAGAAAGGAAACTGAATAGACTAGATATACTACACAGTATGTTAGTTCTTTATTGCGCATTAAATCTGCAAAGATTGGCTTTACATTTTGTATGCTTGCAACATCTTCATGGATCTCTTCTAGTAATTATTCCTTCGATACTTCTAACCTCGTCCCAGAAAGATATGAGCAGATTTTTTGAAACTAAGTAGTAGAACAAATTTATCGTCTGTTAAAGGACAAAAAGGGAGATTCTGGCACTGTGGTGGTGTTGTATATCACTGTGTATTGATTGAAACAAAAGAGTCAGAGTTATTCATGTTGAGAGTATTCTTCAATACAAACTATTTGGGCATGCTGTTGGATGCAGGGAGTGGGTGAGCTCTTATAAAGCAGTGCGTAGTAAATTCGAAGGACATCTTTTCTTCTATATTTTTCATAAAGGAAATATTTTTTCTGGAAATTATTATATTATCATATAATATTCGAACACATTAATGGAACCGTCTCCTCCAATGAAATTGCGAGCTTGATATGCTTAAAAAATCATAAATTTTAAACTAAATCTTCTTTGAATATTAAGTTAAGATTCGATTGAGAGAAGACGTTCGATTTTCTGTCTATTAGTATATAATGATATTTACTATGTATGGTTTCTCTTGTATAATTAGGAATATAATAAATATTTATATATTTAAAATAATGTTGTTAACCATTTAAGAAGAATGATCATAAATAAAGTAACAACTTTGTATCAGAAATAGAATTCTTAATACAAAATAATTTGGACAAAGAATATTGAAGAACAGCTGAGACAGGTAACAAATATGATTGCTTCCGCTTAGTAATCGATGGCACCTACAATTACTAATATAGAAAAACATGTAGTCAATTAAGGTGGTAGGAGAAAAATTTAACGGAACATATGAAAAAATCGCTCAGATGGATAAAAAATCATCGCTAGTATTGAAGAGAAGGTTAGAACGTCTGCAAATAAGAAAATTTATTATACAGAAGGTAATTTGCTAATTATGTCTAACTTTTTCGCTTAGTTTCTTTCACGAAACATCCGTTGATGAATTGACTTTGTCTGCTCAATGTGGTTGGCTCACAGCTCGACATCGGCGTTTCCACGATTCCAAGACCTTCTTGCAAGTTTCCACCTATACTGTTTAATTACTTTCCAAAGATCATCATTTTAATGTAGCCTTATGAAGAAAGAGACATTGCTTCAGGAAGCCAAATCCAAAGAAATGTATGCGTCTGATGTCAGGTGCTTTGGTAGGTTTGTTCTTTGCAGCAGTGTGGTTCGGTCCACCGTCAGCCTTCAACTTCTGGAGATATGCGGTTATATATATAGCTCTGTGACTAGACGCTTTGTAATTGTGAAGGGTCACTTTGGCTTCTCCAAGATACAGCTCTGTAATCTCATGTTCCAAACATGGTTTTAAAATGTTCTCCACATAGGAATTGGCGTTAACGTTCACAGTTTTTGGCACTCTGATAAGAGTAAGTGTTTCCCGGCCCGTCATTCCTTCAACAATTATAAATTTTTCTGGCCATCTTTCGTGACATTTCACAAGCCATTCTTCTGGCACATCTTGTCCATGCTGCAGGTACAGAATTTTTCGAATTCCATTGCAGTAATCAAGATATGTATGGGCTTCATCTAAAGTGGCCAGGTACTCACTTTTTCCTCCAGCCAGATGTCTCTCGTAGAGATTCCTTGCGTTAGTCTTTCGGTTCTGTTTGTGTGCGGATGTGAGGTAGTCCAGAGACTTTTTTCTTGGTAGCTGTTTGCAGATCTTCATGTATAATGGTGTTAACTCTAAACTGAGATATTCCCAGACGTTTTGTTATGGTCCTCCGGCTAAGTGGATTTTCTTTTCTAATCATTTCCTTCACTTTCCTTGTCTTATCCTTACTCGATTTGCGAGCCCTTGGAAATATTGAGTGTAACTCACTAGAAGCACTCGCTTATCGCTTTTTCGTTTGTTACCAAAAACTCTGACATATGTAGACTGGGATACTTCAATTCCATTCTACTTGAGGGTTTTTACGACAGTGCGGAATGAAAGACCTTCTTTGGAAAGAAGTTTGATATGCACGTTAACTTCATTCGTAATTGCTGCATCAATTTTTAGAACAATTGAACTTAAACGTTCTTAGAATACAAAGAAAAGCGACATCTACCAGTTTTCAAAATTTGATTTATATTCGACAATTATAGGAGAGAGAAATGTTGAGTACATTAGAAGTAGAACTGTAGAGAATTTTTGTTATTAAACAACGTTGGTGCGAGCAAGTACTAAGTTTGAAAAGAAAGGCCACCACTTCAAATGTTGTCTTTCCACAAATCACTTCGCACTCTTGAAAATTGCGAAATATCGACTTATCAACACACAAAGAAGACAGAATTGGAGATGCTTTTGTGAAAATGAAAAAAGTACACTAGCGATAAACTGAACGAATTATAAAGACTGGGAAAATAAGAAAATTTCCAACAGAAGAACTGAAATCTATGGATAAAATATTAGAATTGCAATGAAGAAGGGTCACTTTCAGAGATGTCCAACGCTTGTAGAATGAGGAAACAATCAATTTTCTAAAAGTAAACCACAGGAAAATTAAAGTGACAATCTCAAGGGGCATAGGTTACCTTGTAAAAAAGATTTCCCGTTTAGAATTTTTGAAATTTCTTTCTATCGTGGAAGTAATTAGGGACTGTTTATGCCAATGGAACTCCTTGAAGAATGATCACTACACCGACGCTAATGTAACTTTAATTCGCACAAATATTGTCCGAGTTTTGGACAATTAATCTTTATGCTATGCACTGGTAATAATGATAATGACTTGCAAAAAATCACTGTGTATAGGAAATTGGAAATTTCCATTGTTATCAAAATGATAGTCTACAAGCATATTTTGTAACCCTAGAGGGCATGAATCAGTTCATATTCGTGAATTCTAGGGTTATACAATATGACACACCATCTCCAAGACCAGGCCTGGCCAACCCCCGTCCCGCGGGCCGCATGCGGCCCTTCACGTTAAATTGTATGGCCCGCTAAGCGATATTATATATCCATTAAAACTTTTGTTTCCAGTTATGTGTATACCAAAATAATTAAATAAATGAAAATTTGCATGTGTCATTGTTATAATGCCCAAGTGTGAGTACGAACTCTTAGTATAACAATAAAATCTTATTCATTTTGTATCTGTTTTACTTTTTTAAAAGCATGTTTGCCTAAATTGTGGCCCACCATAATGTTACGCGTGATCAAAGTGGCCCGAGAAACAATTTGGGTTGGCCAGGCCTGTCCAAGACAGTCGTTCTTCTGTGTTAGCTCTTTGGTTAAATTGATAATCACCTCCTCCCTGTCCTTTCACGCTTTCGATGAGTAATAAACGGTAGATTTGGGATGGAATTAACAATGCAGTCCTTCACATTTTCTGCTTAGTGATAACGTCGCTTTAGAGCTTTCTTTATTTAGAGCTTTCTTCATAAATCGATACTCCTCCGACTTTCCAATCACGATCGGATCATCGCATAGACAAATGAGACAAATATCATGGACCCTATTTTTAGAAGGGCCCGGTTAAATTCTATTTTGAAAAAATTTGTAAAATATTATATTATTTAAATATTAACCGAAAAGGTTAAATTTAACAAGTAAAACGGCAAAACCATATTTGAGACAAGACTATGTCTCGGAGACTCACTACTAAGCAGAATCACTTTGACGCTCAAGGCGGGTCTCGTTCGCATTCTCCAATCTTCTTTCGTATCGCTGCTTTCGGAAGCGATCGTTCACACTTCGCAGGCCGCGACCACGAGGTCGTCCACGATGCATTTTCGGTGAAATTAACCTACCCAATTTCGAAATTTCTCTCCGTTGCAACCCATCGGCGCGGGTTGAATTTTTGTCGATGCCTAACGAAAATTTCCCGTTTTTGAAAAAATAATCGTAGCTATTGTATCGTCCGAAATTATTTTATTTCGCACAAACAATATACTGTTTAACCCGATTATAACGTCATCGGATGTAACGATAACACTAATATAACGTAAAATTTTTATCGGTCCCACGATTTTACTATACTAGATAATGTTAAAATAACCTACTTGTAACGACATAAAATCCTGTTTTAATGTCATATTTGAAGCACTCCCAAATTTACAAAATTAGATTACAAATTTTATTTAACAAAGAAAATACTACGTGTTCAGTCCTAGGGTCAGAGTCCACTTTCTAGAACGACTGTGGGTGGTACTCTCATCACCTGACTTCGGTTTGCCTGTTTGTAGAGAGAGTCGCCATTTTGTATTTTATTTTGACTCGGTTCTCGGTCCCTGAGTACCTACAAGTCTGGTTTTTTATGCGCGCATGATTTGAGAACTTACTTCTCTGTGCCAAATTGCAACTCCTGACATGTACAGTATAGTACTCCTTCATACCAAGCTGGTAACACAGCAGGCAGTAGGGAAAATACGTACAAAATGACATAGGCAACATAATTCGAATTTGGCGGTCTCAAGCGCAACTGACTACGACACCAAGTTATCCGAGCTGCTTTCATTATCCTGTCAAAAAGTGAACGCACTCCTCTCATTCGCCCGGGTGTCATGGCCGACCACAAGCTTTGATACGTTACGAGTTTTTTCCTGGCAACAAGCTTTTTGTATAGATGGTAAGTTTTTCACTATTTTATCTACTTGTGTAGCGTTTATTTCAACCCCGAATAATTTATAGTTGCATTTATTTTTCCATTAATTTAAAAATATCATCTTTGTATTTATTTTATAATTTTGTTTTTTTATAACGTTATGTGGACAAAACGACATACATAGGTAACGGATATAATGACATAGGTATGTCATTATTACTATAACCTCTTAACGTTTTATTAATTAATATTTTAAGGTAATATTGTTATGTGGTAATATTTTAAGGTAATATTTTGTTAGGCATTTAATAAAATAAATTTCAATTTTTTAAACTTATAAACAAACTGTTCAAACTTTTCTAGAAAAACTAAAATTTATTGTTGTGTATTAAATATTTTTTATTAATAAAAATTTAAGATTTGTTTTAGTTTTTCACATTATTTAGTTTTGTTTTATTTATTGTTTTATATTTTTTTGTGCGCTCTATTTCTTGTGAGAGAGGGAGGGGGCCCGGTAAGAAGAAAATGTCTAGGGTCTCAAAGTGGGTTAATCCGGCCCTGTTTCCAATCATAACGTAATACTAAGGACTTATTCCTGGAAACACTTCAGCATGTGTCGCTTATTATCGATATCGCTGAGGTCATCATTCTCACATAAGAACTGGTAGATGATTCTTTTCCATACCTGTCAATATTCTAATCTGCCGCTAAATTCTGGTTGGTCTTCAGTTCCAAATTAATTTTCATTTTCTATAACTTTCTAGCTGCATCTTTCAGCATGTTCTTTACTTTACGAATATAAAATAATTTTTTCTGTGTATTCGTTCACGTTTTTCTCCTTTTCTTCCGTAGTGTCGTGAAAAAGCTGTTCCTCGAGCTTTTTAATTAATTGAACTTTTACCAATTGTATCAAATTGTTATATCCTATTATTTATCAAATTTTCAGTATGAATCTTTTCTTATGTTCATTTATGATAAACATCAATTTAAAATCATAGAAAGAAAAGTGAAAAAATAATTTAAAAATTCAAAATTTAGAAATTTAGATTAAAAAATAAAACTACGACAAAAACTATTTATAAGTTAAGAAAAATAATTGTTATAAAAAATTTTCTTCTTACAAGTAGGTTAATTTGGAATAAGTCAATAGTGAAAGAAGCAAAGTACAATTTTGTGCTCAGAAGGATAAAATTTTTCTTTGTGTTAATGGCAAAGTGTGTTGTGTTTCCAAAGTTTAACAGTTTTCTTATCATGCAGGTGTTTACGGTTTCCACTTTTATTCCTAAATAGATAAAGGTTTTTTCCTTCAATAGGAAAACTACTAATCATTTTCTTTCTAATGTTTGATAACAGCATTATTATAATACTTTCATTTTATTTAGCAATAAAAGAAAAAATGCTCAAAAATAATCTTAAAAGAGTTAAGACTTAATTTTTATATTTATTTTTTTCATTTACTAAAAAAAATAGTAATAATTTAAAATTTCGCAAACATAAATATATGACACATTACTAGTAGACCATATTATGAAATTAGTTTATAATTAAGCAATTAAAGCATGAATGGAAGTTTGACACACGAGCAGAGCGATTGGGCCAAATTCCATTCATGCCATAATCGCTAATTATAAACGAATTGTCATTTTTATGGCACGGCTTTATGGCACAAGTGCCGCAAACACTGTTTATACATGATTTTCAGTTCCATAATATAGTGTTATAGGTGTAATCTAACTGGAGGTGGTATGTACGGATATTTTGGGCCTCGTCCCTCACCACCCGGTCGCCTCATTGTGTGCCTGGCCGTACCCATAACGAGCTTGCAAAAAAGAGGCTCTTTTAGTGCCCACAGGGCGGGGAGAGTTATTAAAAAAAGTGTAGTCTAACCACAAAATTATTTATATCTTTATAAAAAATTTTTATTTGTCAAAAATGAAATACATTTAACTCAAAACGTATTTAATAGGTATTGTGATATATAATAGTCGGATTTTGATCTGTTTCCTAGCTAAACTGCAAATCTAGAAATGCTTTCAGTTCTATCCGAAATGTTCAGTTTGATGGAAATGGTTTTAATCTAAGAAATCATTCAAAATCGAAAGAACATTTTAAGAAATGAAATAAAGGGACAACAGATACAGAAATTAACATGTTCAGGAAAATAATATTTAAACAGAAAACATCTGAGATATAAAAAAGTTTCCCGAAGTACAAATTTATGATAATTTAGACGATGATCAAAATTTTTCGTCGGAGTTTTTCTTTGGTAAAGAAAAGCTTGGCACTTTGAGGCGAAATGTAGAAAACAATAATACAGACAAAAATCTTGTGATTACCACTTCCAAACTTCCAAGCGTCAAGCTTATCTTTATTAAAGTAAAGCTCTTAAGAAAAATTTTGACCTTCGAGACGGTCAAACTTTTTACTTGGCGAAATTTTTTTACACCGCAGATGTTTTTGTTTGGATATCAATTGTTTTTGTTTAATAATTGTATTATTACGTCAAGACATAAGATCTGGTCTGAACTCAAACTGAACTTGTGGCCGACCAACGCGCTACCAATCGAATGCGTCCCCGACGAACGCTTTCGAATCGCCGCGGCGTTTCGAAAAATCGATATAAAAAGTTTAAATTCGAATAAATTTGAGTTTTTGTAATTCAGAGTAACATTTTCAATAAAATTTTTATTTGTTTCTATGCAATTTTGTTTTTATAAACATTAAATTAAGCCGTAAAAACTGAATTAGCTCTGTGGCAAATCCCGCGAAATTCAACCTATCGAAGTTTCGCGATCTCCTCAATGATAAGGATAGATTTAGGTTTAGAATTTGAGCTTTCTAGACTCATTAGTTTTTTTCTAGGAGCGTCTGTAGTGCCGGATGAAAAAAAGAAAATTAAGCTTTTTGGCGATTTTTGTACTTTTCGATTGTTTTTATTTCGGCAACCGCTTTATAGGAAATCTTGAAATTATTCGAACTATCTAAGAAGACAATTCTCTTTCGAACGAGATATTCGGAATTATTTCAGTTGTTTGGAGAACGGAGAAATCGACCCCCCCCCAATATCAGCGACTTTGATTCCTGTATATGTAGTCTGTCAGTCACTTTTTTACTGCTCGGGGAGTCAAGTACCGTGACTCTTGATGAATATGTTCGTAACTTTTATTTTGAATTTAAAATTATTTTTACAATGAAAAATAGATACTAGTGAAATATTTGTTGTTAAATTCTGTCTTATAAAGACAAAAAAGATCTATGCATTATTTTCTAAAAGAAATAACTTTTGTATTCATTTTACAAAACTATTTATAATGAAATAGAAGCCTGTTCCATGGCTTTCAGACAATAAGCAGAGGCNTAAACAAGATACTGTCTTGTTGAAAATTAATATTTTAAGGTAATATTTTTTTGTATAACAACTTTTGTTAGACATTTAATAAAATAAATTTCAATTTTTTAAACTTATAAACAAACTGTTCAAACTTTTCTAGAAAAACTAAAATTTATTGTTGTGTATTAAATATTTTTTATTAATAAAAATTTAAGATTTGTTTTAGTTTTTCACATTATTTAGTTTTGTTTTATTTATTGTTTTATATTTTTTTGTGCGCTCTATTTCTTGTGAGAGAGGGAGGGGGCCCGGTAAGAAGAAAATGTCTAGGGTCTCAAAGTGGGTTAATCCGGCCCTGTTTCCAATCATAACGTAATACTAAGGACTTATTCCTGGAAACACTTCAGCATGTGTCGCTTATTATCGATATCGCTGAGGTCATCATTCTCACATAAGAACTGGTAGATGATTCTTTTCCATACCTGTCAATATTCTAATCTGCCGCTAAATTCTGGTTGGTCTTCAGTTCCAAATTAATTTTCATTTTCTATAACTTTCTAGCTGCATCTTTCAGCATGTTCTTTACTTTACGAATATAAAATAATTTTTTCTGTGTATTCGTTCACGTTTTTCTCCTTTTCTTCCGTAGTGTCGTGAAAAAGCTGTTCCTCGAGCTTTTTAATTAATTGAACTTTTACCAATTGTATCAAATTGTTATATCCTATTATTTATCAAATTTTCAGTATGAATCTTTTCTTATGTTCATTTATGATAAACATCAATTTAAAATCATAGAAAGAAAAGTGAAAAAATAATTTAAAAATTCAAAATTTAGAAATTTAGATTAAAAAATAAAACTACGACAAAAACTNTTATAATAAAATATTGTGCGATTATTTTCATATAATTAAAATTAATATGTATTTATTTTTTATAAAATACAAGGGAAGCAGCGCTTCCACCGCTTCTAATGACAGCACGCCACTGGGGTCTTATTGTACTTAATATTATACTTCAAAAATAATTTTAATAGAAAATGAAAGCAAATCTCTTGTTTAATTAATTTTTAGTTTGGAATCTCAGTTATCTTCATGTTATTCATAAGATATAAATTACAAAATTAATGAAATTGATTTTCTGTAACTTGGTTTATGTAATATATTTTTTTTTAATTCATACATTTTGTTTTATTTTTAATGATACTGTAAATAACATTCACAGTAAGACCTCAGTTTGTGTCAATTCAACTTACATTGGTTTTCAAGCAGTCAAAACTAAAACCAAAACTTCAGCAGGGCTACTGAGAGATTTATGAAGCCCTGGTGGTAGATCAGGTGCCTTCTTTGTTTTAGCAAGTTGCTTTTGCCCATTTTTTATTTTTTATTTTATTTTTAAGAAACAAAATATGTAGAATGTTTCATTTGTAATTAAAGGCAGTCTTAAATATTTAATTTTTTGTTAACAAAAATAAAATTAATTTTTTGAGGTTGAAACCACTACAGGTCCCTAAATTTTTACTGGGTTCGGAAAAAAACTCCCAGTTTTCTCTTTCTTGGCATTATGCTTTTTATTAACATTTTACAACAATGTTGTCAGTTATTTTCAAAATAAATAATAAATAAAAATATCTCTTTTTTTTTTTGTTTGTTAGAAACTCTATATATATATAAATGAGGATGTTTGTTCACTATGCACTCTTAGACCATTTGACCAATTTCTCTGAAACTCTGCAGTTACATTAATGTACTTCTTAGATATTGTTATAGCATAATACCAAAATATTGATTTAATTTCTGTATATCAATTAATTTCTGTTTATATCTCACTTCCTGCCTTCACATGTAGCACCACCTGTAGGCATTTGTAACATAAAAAATAGTAATAATTTAAAATTTCGCAAACATAAATATATGACACATTACTAGTAGACCATATTATGAAATTAGTTTATAATTAAGCAATTAAAGCATGAATGGAAGTTTGACACACGAGCAGAGCGATTGGGCCAAATTCCATTCATGCCATAATCGCTAATTATAAACGAATTGTCATTTTTATGGCACGGCTTTATGGCACAAGTGCCGCAAACACTGTTTATACATGATTTTCAGTTCCATAATATAGTGTTATAGGTGTAATCTAACTGGAGGTGGTATGTACGGATATTTTGGGCCTCGTCCCTCACCACCCGGTCGCCTCATTGTGTGCCTGGCCGTACCCATAACGAGCTTGCAAAAAAGAGGCTCTTTTAGTGCCCACAGGGCGGGGAGAGTTATTAAAAAAAGTGTAGTCTAACCACAAAATTATTTATATCTTTATAAAAAATTTTCTTCTTACAAGTAGGTTAATTTGGAATAAGTCAATAGTGAAAGAAGCAAAGTACAATTTTGTGCTCAGAAGGATAAAATTTTTCTTTGTGTTAATGGCAAAGTGTGTTGTGTTTCCAAAGTTTAACAGTTTTCTTATCATGCAGGTGTTTACGGTTTCCACTTTTATTCCTAAATAGATAAAGGTTTTTTCCTTCAATAGGAAAACTACTAATCATTTTCTTTCTAATGTTTGATAACAGCATTATTATAATACTTTCATTTTATTTAGCAATAAAAGAAAAAATGCTCAAAAATAATCTTAAAAGAGTTAAGACTTAANAAATATTTAGACTTTATTACTATTTTTATTATTTGAAAAAAATTATCAGTATGACAAAATCGAGTTTTTTCTTTTTTTTATAAAAACAACAAATATTTAATTTCTGTCGTGGATTATAAAGTTTTATCTTTTGTCCAGACAAAACTTGTTTAATGATAATATATTTATGTCTTTATTAGAATTAAGTTATATTAAAATACTCCAAAATATTTAAGAAAAAACTTCAAACATAACCGTATTATAAATCGTAAAAATGGGTAGAATCACCGTAACGTATTCATATATTCGTATTTTTAGAGGTACCAATTTTTTGGGATTGCTGGCCCGAAAAATTGATATCCTGATTATAGAAACATCGAAATTTTGTACCAGAAAAGAAAAATTCTAAAACAAGATCCATTTACTTTAGAAATTTTGACATCTTTTAGTTATGTAATCAACAATATTAAATTTTACTCCTTTGTCAAATCAGTGAAATAATACTTTTTTGCATAACTTTTGCTGAAAGAACAAAATTTTCTTATTTGTAGTTTAATGAATGGATTTAAGATTACATAAAATTTTATTTCAGTATGAGGCGGTCTTTTATATGGTACTTATATATGGTGGTTATATATGGTTTTATTTTCATGATTCTTCTTAAACAGTTAAAATTGTTTACATATAAATATAGATAATTATACAATTATATAACAGAAACTATAAAGATAAGGAAAAAACATTATAAATTAAGCCCGGATATTGTTGCAGTAAAAATAAGCAAAAATTGCATTTTTAATTTCCTAATTAGTACTTGTATTTAAAACTAACTGTAAAATGCAAATTGATTTATTAAAATTAATTTGTCAATCTGTTGGAGGTTGGAAAACTTGCTGAAGAAATAAAATATAGACGTCAACAATTACTTTTTAAGTACATACGTTAAATTTTAACAACATACATTTCTAATTTTTGGGGGTTAAAAATATATCATTTATCTAATAACATTCTTTTACAATGAAAAAAATGATTTCTGTACGTGTACTGTACAAAGAGGGACGTACTTAAAAGTCTAATAGCAACTGGCCCAACATCTACTTGAATGTCTGTAGCCCAACTCAAAATTTTGCCATAATTTCGTACAGTACCTTCAGACACACTGCATTTTTTATAACAAACATTATTTTTTTAATTTCTGATAAAATTCAACTCACTCAGTCTGTGTAACTACTACTAGTTTCTGTTTTACTGTAAAAATTATCTTCAGCAAAGGAAGTATAGTTTTTATTCATACACGATGTTTACGCATGAAAATGGATCCAGCTTCTAATCAAAATTGCAATTCTTGTGACTTAGAGAGAGGAAAAAAACTCAGAGAAAATTCCTGCACCATCAGGTGCTCAACAGATGCAGAAAGGAAACTGAATAGACTAGATATACTACACAGTATGTTAGTTCTTTATTGCGCATTAAATCTGCAAAGATTGGCTTTACATTTTGTATGCTTGCAACATCTTCATGGATCTCTTCTAGTAATTATTCCTTCGATACTTCTAACCTCGTCCCAGAAAGATATGAGCAGATTTTTTGAAACTAAGTAGTAGAACAAATTTATCGTCTGTTAAAGGACAAAAAGGGAGATTCTGGCACTGTGGTGGTGTTGTATATCACTGTGTATTGATTGAAACAAAAGAGTCAGAGTTATTCATGTTGAGAGTATTCTTCAATACAAACTATTTGGGCATGCTGTTGGATGCAGGGAGTGGGTGAGCTCTTATAAAGCAGTGCGTAGTAAATTCGAAGGACATCTTTTCTTCTATATTTTTCATAAAGGAAATATTTTTTCTGGAAATTATTATATTATCATATAATATTCGAACACATTAATGGAACCGTCTCCTCCAATGAAATTGCGAGCTTGATATGCTTAAAAAATCATAAATTTTAAACTAAATGTTCTTTGAATATTAAGTTAAGATTCGATTGAGAGAAGACGTTCGATTTTCTGTCTATTAGTATATAATGATATTTACTATGTATGGTTTCTCTTGTATAATTAGGAATATAATAAATATTTATATATTTAAAATAATGTTGTTAACCATTTAAGAAGAATGATCATAAATAAAGTAACAACTTTGTATCAGAAATAGAATTCTTAATACAAAATAATTTGGACAAAGAATATTGAAGAACAGCTGAGACAGGTAACAAATATGATTGCTTCCGCTTAGTAATCGATGGCACCTACAATTACTAATATAGAAAAACATGTAGTCAATTAAGGTGGTAGGAGAAAAATTTAACGGAACATATGAAAAAATCGCTCAGATGGATAAAAAATCATCGCTAGTATTGAAGAGAAGGTTAGAACGTCTGCAAATAAGAAAATTTATTATACAGAAGGTAATTTGCTAATTATGTCTAACTTTTTCGCTTAGTTTCTTTCACGAAACATCCGTTGATGAATTGACTTTGTCTGCTCAATGTGGTTGGCTCACAGCTCGACATCGGCGTTTCCACGATTCCAAGACCTTCTTGCAAGTTTCCACCTATACTGTTTAATTACTTTCCAAAGATCATCATTTTAATGTAGCCTTATGAAGAAAGAGACATTGCTTCAGGAAGCCAAATCCAAAGAAATGTATGCGTCTGATGTCAGGTGCTTTGGTAGGTTTGTTCTTTGCAGCAGTGTGGTTCGGTCCACCGTCAGCCTTCAACTTCTGGAGATATGCGGTTATATATATAGCTCTGTGACTAGACGCTTTGTAATTGTGAAGGGTCACTTTGGCTTCTCCAAGATACAGCTCTGTAATCTCATGTTCCAAACATGGTTTTAAAATGTTCTCCACATAGGAATTGGCGTTAACGTTCACAGTTTTTGGCACTCTGATAAGAGTAAGTGTTTCCCGGCCCGTCATTCCTTCAACAATTATAAATTTTTCTGGCCATCTTTCGTGACATTTCACAAGCCATTCTTCTGGCACATCTTGTCCATGCTGCAGGTACAGAATTTTTCGAATTCCATTGCAGTAATCAAGATATGTATGGGCTTCATCTAAAGTGGCCAGGTACTCACTTTTTCCTCCAGCCAGATGTCTCTCGTAGAGATTCCTTGCGTTAGTCTTTCGGTTCTGTTTGTGTGCGGATGTGAGGTAGTCCAGAGACTTTTTTCTTGGTAGCTGTTTGCAGATCTTCATGTATAATGGTGTTAACTCTAAACTGAGATATTCCCAGACGTTTTGTTATGGTCCTCCGGCTAAGTGGATTTTCTTTTCTAATCATTTCCTTCACTTTCCTTGTCTTATCCTTACTCGATTTGCGAGCCCTTGGAAATATTGAGTGTAACTCACTAGAAGCACTCGCTTATCGCTTTTTCGTTTGTTACCAAAAACTCTGACATATGTAGACTGGGATACTTCAATTCCATTCTACTTGAGGGTTTTTACGACAGTGCGGAATGAAAGACCTTCTTTGGAAAGAAGTTTGATATGCACGTTAACTTCATTCGTAATTGCTGCATCAATTTTTAGAACAATTGAACTTAAACGTTCTTAGAATACAAAGAAAAGCGACATCTACCAGTTTTCAAAATTTGATTTATATTCGACAATTATAGGAGAGAGAAATGTTGAGTACATTAGAAGTAGAACTGTAGAGAATTTTTGTTATTAAACAACGTTGGTGCGAGCAAGTACTAAGTTTGAAAAGAAAGGCCACCACTTCAAATGTTGTCTTTCCACAAATCACTTCGCACTCTTGAAAATTGCGAAATATCGACTTATCAACACACAAAGAAGACAGAATTGGAGATGCTTTTGTGAAAATGAAAAAAGTACACTAGCGATAAACTGAACGAATTATAAAGACTGGGAAAATAAGAAAATTTCCAACAGAAGAACTGAAATCTATGGATAAAATATTAGAATTGCAATGAAGAAGGGTCACTTTCAGAGATGTCCAACGCTTGTAGAATGAGGAAACAATCAATTTTCTAAAAGTAAACCACAGGAAAATTAAAGTGACAATCTCAAGGGGCATAGGTTACCTTGTAAAAAAGATTTCCCGTTTAGAATTTTTGAAATTTCTTTCTATCGTGGAAGTAATTAGGGACTGTTTATGCCAATGGAACTCCTTGAAGAATGATCACTACACCGACGCTAATGTAACTTTAATTCGCACAAATATTGTCCGAGTTTTGGACAATTAATCTTTATGCTATGCACTGGTAATAATGATAATGACTTGCAAAAAATCACTGTGTATAGGAAATTGGAAATTTCCATTGTTATCAAAATGATAGTCTACAAGCATATTTTGTAACCCTAGAGGGCATGAATCAGTTCATATTCGTGAATTCTAGGGTTATACAATATGACACACCATCTCCAAGACCAGGCCTGGCCAACCCCCGTCCCGCGGGCCGCATGCGGCCCTTCACGTTAAATTGTATGGCCCGCTAAGCGATATTATATATCCATTAAAACTTTTGTTTCCAGTTATGTGTATACCAAAATAATTAAATAAATGAAAATTTGCATGTGTCATTGTTATAATGCCCAAGTGTGAGTACGAACTCTTAGTATAACAATAAAATCTTATTCATTTTGTATCTGTTTTACTTTTTTAAAAGCATGTTTGCCTAAATTGTGGCCCACCATAATGTTACGCGTGATCAAAGTGGCCCGAGAAACAATTTGGGTTGGCCAGGCCTGTCCAAGACAGTCGTTCTTCTGTGTTAGCTCTTTGGTTAAATTGATAATCACCTCCTCCCTGTCCTTTCACGCTTTCGATGAGTAATAAACGGTAGATTTGGGATGGAATTAACAATGCTGTCCTTCACATTTTCTGCTTAGTGATAACGTCGCTTTAGAGCTTTCTTTATTTAGAGCTTTCTTCATAAATCGATACTCCTCCGACTTTCCAATCACGATCGGATCATCGCATAGACAAATGAGACAAATATCATGGACCCTATTTTTAGAAGGGCCCGGTTAAATTCTATTTTGAAAAAATTTGTAAAATATTATATTATTTAAATATTAACCGAAAAGGTTAAATTTAACAAGTAAAACGGCAAAACCATATTTGAGACAAGACTATGTCTCGGAGACTCACTACTAAGCAGAATCACTTTGAGGCTCAAGGCGGGTCTCGTTCGCATTCTCCAATCTTCTTTCGTATCGCTGCTTTCGGAAGCGATCGTTCAAACTTCGCAGGCCGCGACCACGAGGTCGTCCACGATGCATTTTCGGTGAAATTAACCTACCCAATTTCGAAATTTCTCTCCGTTGCAACCCATCGGCGCGGGTTGAATTTTTGTCGATGCCTAACGAAAATTTCCCGTTTTTGAAAAAATAATCGTAGCTATTGTATCGTCCGAAATTATTTTATTTCGCACAAACAATATACTGTTTAACCCGATTATAACGTCATCGGATGTAACGATAACACTAATATAACGTAAAATTTTTATCGGTCCCACGATTTTACTATACTAGATAATGTTAAAATAACCTACTTGTAACGACATAAAATCCTGTTTTAATGTCATATTTGAAGCACTCCCAAATTTACAAAATTAGATTACAAATTTTATTTAACAAAGAAAATACTACGTGTTCAGTCCTAGGGTCAGAGTCCACTTTCTAGAACGACTGTGGGTGGTACTCTCATCACCTGACTTCGGTTTGCCTGTTTGTAGAGAGAGTCGCCATTTTGTATTTTATTTTGACTCGGTTCTCGGTCCCTGAGTACCTACAAGTCTGGTTTTTTATGCGCGCATGATTTGAGAACTTACTTCTCTGTGCCAAATTGCAACTCCTGACATGTACAGTATAGTACTCCTTCATACCAAGCTGGTAACACAGCAGGCAGTAGGGAAAATACGTACAAAATGACATAGGCAACATAATTCGAATTTGGCGGTCTCAAGCGCAACTGACTACGACACCAAGTTATCCGAGCTGCTTTCATTATCCTGTCAAAAAGTGAACGCACTCCTCTCATTCGCCCGGGTGTCATGGCCGACCACAAGCTTTGATACGTTACGAGTTTTTTCCTGGCAACAAGCTTTTTGTATAGATGGTAAGTTTTTCACTATTTTATCTACTTGTGTAGCGTTTATTTCAACCCCGAATAATTTATAGTTGCATTTATTTTTCCATTAATTTAAAAATATCATCTTTGTATTTATTTTATAATTTTGTTTTTTTATAACGTTATGTGGACAAAACGACATACATAGGTAACGGATATAATGACATAGGTATGTCATTATTACTATAACCTCTTAACGTTTTATTAATTAATATTTTAAGGTAATATTGTTATGTGGTAATATTTTAAGGTAATATTTTGTTAGGCATTTAATAAAATAAATTTCAATTTTTTAAACTTATAAACAAACTGTTCAAACTTTTCTAGAAAAACTAAAATTTATTGTTGTGTATTAAATATTTTTTATTAATAAAAATTTAAGATTTGTTTTAGTTTTTCACATTATTTAGTTTTGTTTTATTTATTGTTTTATATTTTTTTGTGCGCTCTATTTCTTGTGAGAGAGGGAGGGGGCCCGGTAAGAAGAAAATGTCTAGGGTCTCAAAGTGGGTTAATCCGGCCCTGTTTCCAATCATAACGTAATACTAAGGACTTATTCCTGGAAACACTTCAGCATGTGTCGCTTATTATCGATATCGCTGAGGTCATCATTCTCACATAAGAACTGGTAGATGATTCTTTTCCATACCTGTCAATATTCTAATCTGCCGCTAAATTCTGGTTGGTCTTCAGTTCCAAATTAATTTTCATTTTCTATAACTTTCTAGCTGCATCTTTCAGCATGTTCTTTACTTTACGAATATAAAATAATTTTTTCTGTGTATTCGTTCACGTTTTTCTCCTTTTCTTCCGTAGTGTCGTGAAAAAGCTGTTCCTCGAGCTTTTTAATTAATTGAACTTTTACCAATTGTATCAAATTGTTATATCCTATTATTTATCAAATTTTCAGTATGAATCTTTTCTTATGTTCATTTATGATAAACATCAATTTAAAATCATAGAAAGAAAAGTGAAAAAATAATTTAAAAATTCAAAATTTAGAAATTTAGATTAAAAAATAAAACTACGACAAAAACTATTTATAAGTTAAGAAAAATAATTGTTATAAAAAATTTTCTTCTTACAAGTAGGTTAATTTGGAATAAGTCAATAGTGAAAGAAGCAAAGTACAATTTTGTGCTCAGAAGGATAAAATTTTTCTTTGTGTTAATGGCAAAGTGTGTTGTGTTTCCAAAGTTTAACAGTTTTCTTATCATGCAGGTGTTTACGGTTTCCACTTTTATTCCTAAATAGATAAAGGTTTTTTCCTTCAATAGGAAAACTACTAATCATTTTCTTTCTAATGTTTGATAACAGCATTATTATAATACTTTCATTTTATTTAGCAATAAAAGAAAAAATGCTCAAAAATAATCTTAAAAGAGTTAAGACTTAATTTTTATATTTATTTTTTTCATTTACTAAAAAAAATAGTAATAATTTAAAATTTCGCAAACATAAATATATGACACATTACTAGTAGACCATATTATGAAATTAGTTTATAATTAAGCAATTAAAGCATGAATGGAAGTTTGACACACGAGCAGAGCGATTGGGCCAAATTCCATTCATGCCATAATCGCTAATTATAAACGAATTGTCATTTTTATGGCACGGCTTTATGGCACAAGTGCCGCAAACACTGTTTATACATGATTTTCAGTTCCATAATATAGTGTTATAGGTGTAATCTAACTGGAGGTGGTATGTACGGATATTTTGGGCCTCGTCCCTCACCACCCGGTCGCCTCATTGTGTGCCTGGCCGTACCCATAACGAGCTTGCAAAAAAGAGGCTCTTTTAGTGCCCACAGGGCGGGGAGAGTTATTAAAAAAAGTGTAGTCTAACCACAAAATTATTTATATCTTTATAAAAAATTTTTATTTGTCAAAAATGAAATACATTTAACTCAAAACGTATTTAATAGGTATTGTGATATATAATAGTCGGATTTTGATCTGTTTCCTAGCTAAACTGCAAATCTAGAAATGCTTTCAGTTCTATCCGAAATGTTCAGTTTGATGGAAATGGTTTTAATCTAAGAAATCATTCAAAATCGAAAGAACATTTTAAGAAATGAAATAAAGGGACAACAGATACAGAAATTAACATGTTCAGGAAAATAATATTTAAACAGAAAACATCTGAGATATAAAAAAGTTTCCCGAAGTACAAATTTATGATAATTTAGACGATGATCAAAATTTTTCGTCGGAGTTTTTCTTTGGTAAAGAAAAGCTTGGCACTTTGAGGCGAAATGTAGAAAACAATAATACAGACAAAAATCTTGTGATTACCACTTCCAAACTTCCAAGCGTCAAGCTTATCTTTATTAAAGTAAAGCTCTTAAGAAAAATTTTGACCTTCGAGACGGTCAAACTTTTTACTTGGCGAAATTTTTTTACACCGCAGATGTTTTTGTTTGGATATCAATTGTTTTTGTTTAATAATTGTATTATTACGTCAAGACATAAGATCTGGTCTGAACTCAAACTGAACTTGTGGCCGACCAACGCGCTACCAATCGAATGCGTCCCCGACGAACGCTTTCGAATCGCCGCGGCGTTTCGAAAAATCGATATAAAAAGTTTAAATTCGAATAAATTTGAGTTTTTGTAATTCAGAGTAACATTTTCAATAAAATTTTTATTTGTTTCTATGCAATTTTGTTTTTATAAACATTAAATTAAGCCGTAAAAACTGAATTAGCTCTGTGGCAAATCCCGCGAAATTCAACCTATCGAAGTTTCGCGATCTCCTCAATGATAAGGATAGATTTAGGTTTAGAATTTGAGCTTTCTAGACTCATTAGTTTTTTTCTAGGAGCGTCTGTAGTGCCGGATGAAAAAAAGAAAATTAAGCTTTTTGGCGATTTTTGTACTTTTCGATTGTTTTTATTTCGGCAACCGCTTTATAGGAAATCTTGAAATTATTCGAACTATCTAAGAAGACAATTCTCTTTCGAACGAGATATTCGGAATTATTTCAGTTGTTTGGAGAACGGAGAAATCGACCCCCCCCCAATATCAGCGACTTTGATTCCTGTATATGTAGTCTGTCAGTCACTTTTTTACTGCTCGGGGAGTCAAGTACCGTGACTCTTGATGAATATGTTCGTAACTTTTATTTTGAATTTAAAATTATTTTTACAATGAAAAATAGATACTAGTGAAATATTTGTTGTTAAATTCTGTCTTATAAAGACAAAAAAGATCTATGCATTATTTTCTAAAAGAAATAACTTTTGTATTCATTTTACAAAACTATTTATAATGAAATAGAAGCCTGTTCCATGGCTTTCAGACAATAAGCAGAGGCCTTGTATGTTTTAAAAAGAATGTTCGAAAACACCATCGAGCTTGGGAGTTAGTTCTATTTTGAATTTTTCCTTTATGGAAAGTGTTTGAGCCTTACTGGCTCAAATATTTCGATGCAGTGGCACAGCAGCAATTCTTTTTTCTCGTTCGTTTTTTTTCTTGTTTATAGTACTACAGTAGAGCGTCGTTTATCCGAATCAATTCGGGACTGAGGTTGTTCGGATCACTTATTTTCGGATAACTGATTATGTGCGAAAAAATGTATTAATCTATCCCGTGTTGAAATTTTTCTCCGTTGCGTGTCCCTTCGCGTTGAATTTTCGTCGATGTTAAGCCTAACGTAAACTTTTTAAAATAATAATCGTGGCTATTGTATCGTTAAAAATGATTTCTTTATGTTTTACAAACGAAATAAATACATTGAAAAATATAAAAACAAATAAAAATTATACTTTAGGCCGACTGGAATTCTTTCGGATAAACGACGCTCTACTGTATTATTTTTTAATCCGTTTAGTTCATTTTAGTTATATTTAGTTTATGCTATTACTTCGCTAATGTCCGCATCTTCTAAATTTGAAATCAGGTGCGATTTATGCTATGGGAGACTGATTTTCTTTATTTTGGGGGAAAAACACTTGTTATACATAAATATGTTAGATTTTATTACTTAAAATATTTAATAATAATTAAAATATTTTTAAAAGGTTTATTATTATTATTATTATGTTGAGAATGTCATGCTCAACTAATACTGGTGCCAGATATAGCTACTCAAACAAGTGTATCATTAAGCTGTAGTACTGATGTATCTAGAAACTTCCTAATAATGCGACACGTGTTCCATATTTCAGCTTTCTGTAATACCATGTATGTGTTTTTATTAAGGTTTAATGTTTCTATACTTTTGTGTAGTGTATATAGTATAACACAAGAAAAGAGGTACGTTCCTGAACATTAAATATCCATCCTCCTCATCTGTCTTATTTCTTGAGGGAGTGAAGTGTACTTGTTGATTTCTTTAGTATGAGCACTTTTTATGTTACGAGTGTTTGAAACAGAGATGTGTATTATATAGGCGATCTGACTGCATTTGTCAATGAGAGTGATGTCAGGTCTATCGTGATGAATTGTTTTATCTGTCATTATGACTGTGTTGTAGTATATTTCGTGAGTGTCATTTTCTAATGCTGCCTGTGGAATATATCTGTAGTATGGTACGTGGGTGTTTAATAATTTGTGTTTCTGTGCATGATCTTGGTGTATTATATTTGCTACTTGATTATGCATAAGTAAATAGTCTGTTTGTGTTAAGAACTTGCAACCAGAAGTTATATGTTGTATTGTTTCCGGCTGAATGTAACATTTTCTGCAAGAGTTTTCACAGTTACTGTTCCTTTGACTTGAAAATTCGTATGCCCAAATTTCTACGTTATTGCTCATTCTCTCGACTTTTAATGGCATTTTTCAGATTAGACGTGCCTTTTAAACCTGTGAACAGAAACTCATATAGGTTGAGCATATGGCAATATTTTTCTTTCTAATTAATGAAGAATTCAGGTACAAATTGCATTAAAATCAATTGAATTTTCATAAGATGTTACTCAACCTTCACCCATGCTGACAAATACCATTTATCATGTGGTTAACCCATGAGTTGAACCCATGATAAATGGATAACATTTCATCACACTAAAGATAACAGGGTAGACTAAGGCTATTCGTTACGAAAATTTCATAAATATTCAATAATTATCAATTGGAAGTTCTTACAAATGATGCCAGTAAAATCGGTATTATTTATCTTTTAATGTTAATATAGATTACAAATTTAATTTTAATATAAATTATAGTTTTGAATTTCTACAAATCTGATAATTCATTGTATAAAACATAAAATAAAATCGAATGTATAATTTGTGTGTGTGATAAAATACATTGAGACAATTTCGCAATAATAATCGCGTATTTTTATTGCAAGCGATTCATGTGTGCAAAATTTGAAATTTATAACAATGAAAGCAATTTATAATAATAAAAATAATACGTTATCATCAAAATTATTAAGCAATATTATTTTTTTATATTTTAAAGTGCTGACATCTAATAACTTTACTTAAGTGAGTTTAAAAAATTTTTTCAGACATAAAAAATAAGAATTTCATTACGCTTCTAGAATAATTTAGAAAATAATATACCGGATTATTTCGAACAAATTACTCTCTCGCATAGCTGTTTGATTTTGACTCAAGGAACCATGCTCTTTTGGCAAGAAAATATAGCAGAACCTATGTTTATAAGATACTGTTGGACCGAAGACCTTCTGCTCTAGTCTACCATGTGAGATTACTTGCGAGATACAATACGTGATGCCTGACTGGATAGGTATGTCGTCATCTCTCTGGAACTTTTCACTGTCGCTAAGTTTGCAGTGTGAGAAGAGACTTCCGAGTGTCACGTGATTAATCGTTACATTCCACTCTTCTCGTCTTCTCAGTACATAGTGCGAACAACTCCCATGGCCACTCGCTAACCTAACCACCATTCTTTCCAGACGATTTATTTTTCACCAATGCTTTTTGATTCATATTACCTTTGAAATCATTTCATGTCTACGAAAATGTTTCATAAATTAAGTTAAATTATTTGGTTGTAGACTATCGAGAAACTTGTCATATTTTCATTTGATACGAACACATATTTTTAATATAACTTTTTAAATTAATTTTTAAATATGCTTACCAAAGATTTAATTGCACATTACAAGAGGATTTTTTTATAATTCACAGTTTTTTCCGAGTTCACTATTAAATATTTTAATTTTTAAAATTCTATGCATTATACTCGTTAAACCCATTAGTTTAATTTTAACTAGCAATATAATGCTCCAATGAGCTATATTTTTATTGGTCTACAACACACACAAGTATATACTGTAACTAAATTTAATAGACTATAGGCGTAATATAAAAACTTGTATAAATTTTCCTGTAATAAACCAATTCGTTGTTAAAACTGCCTATTACATTATATACATACTGTGTATCTAGTCTGTCTTTACTTTTCACTATTTATCTGCGATTTTAGAGGACCAGTGTCATTAACGTTCAGTAAAATATTGAAATCCACCCGTAATTTACTTATAATTTGCGCTAAATGAGATATCTTATTTTTATGTATGTTCAAAAAATTAATCGTTAGTTTGAGCTACTTCACCGTTACTAGCTTATACGCGAAATTATTAAACAACTCCACATGCAACTCCTTCGGTTTGTATTGTATTTCCTTTTGGCTAAATAAATGCGGAAGTTGTTTAGCCTAGAACTTTATAAAGTCGTGACAGTCCCTGTCACCGAGCAGACTTGCAAACTAGTCGATGTTCGATTTTGACTTGCTATAGTGAGTTGAGTCGACCGCGACGTTACCAAATGTCGTTCGACAACTTCTCACATAGTAGACTAGATTCCCTTATTTATTTAACTCGCACAATCAGTAAGAATTTTCGTCTATTTTTCAATAAGTTGTGCTTTTTAATTACTACTACTACTCCTCGGCATTACAGCCCATGTAGGGCCTTGGCCTATATGACAATCGCAGCCCCATCTTCACGATATTCTGCACGTTTCCTCCAATCACCGACTCAATTTTTCTCAAATCATTCTCCAGATCATCCAGCAATCGCTTCCGTGGACTTCCTCTACATCTTCTGCCACCCGGATTTCCTCTATAGATCTTTTTGTCTGCATTATCATCTCACATTCGCTTAACATGTCCCAACAATCTCAGTCTGTTACACTTTATTTCCACAACTATATCAGCATAACCATACAGTTCTATCAATTCACTGTTTTTCGCATCCTCCATTGCCCCGCCTCACGCACTGCCCCAAATATCTTCCTTAGAATTTTCCTCTCCTATCTTCTCAAGAGTTTCTACACAGCCACCTTCAATCTTCTACATAGTCTACGAGATTTAAGAATTCTATCAAGGTCCAGTAAGCTCTATTTTCCACTGTAATCCTTGCCTTTATCTCTCTTTTTAGTTGTTATCACTAGTTGTTATCACCAGTGCTTTTTAAATAATTGACATTATAAAAATTTGTAATAGGAACATTAACTTTTACTTCTTAATTAATTGAAATAATTTGCCATTAAAAGTGTTACGCATAGTTTTGTAATAAATTTAATAGTTGTAAATTGGCTATTAATTTAAAGAAATCTAGAGGAAAAGATTTCTAAAAGGGATGATAGGATTCTAAAAGGAAACAAATACCGCAAACTAGGCAGGTAACATTACCGATATTGCTACACGGGCTTTTCAACCAATATGTTTGCTAATATTTCTGACACAAGAGACTCGCTTTATTCTACTTTTGTTATTCTTTCCTCCTTCAAAATTCTCTGAATTTCTTAATGTCTTCAGCTTACTATTCAAGGAAGAAATGCCGTACTAATCAATGTTTGATACAAAGAGTGTCAGAATACTATATTATCTAAAAATGAAACGGCGAAAACATCGTTTGGCATGTTCAAGGATACAAAGAAATTTTATGAACCAATGGCAACAAAGGTAAGCATGATATATTTTATTGAATATTAATATTTAGAAAAAGAATATAATTAATTGTATTGCCCACGTAACAGAAATTTTGTAGAGTAGAAAGGTAGGAAATCTTCTGTTGTTCGCCAAACCAGTTATCATTGTATTTACTGACATTTTAATGGTATATTCATAAAATATATAAAACGAACTTCTTAAAATGAAAGAGTTATGTATAGTATACATATAAAACATAAATGGAACAACTTATTATTCATATACTGTAACCTTTCTCTCTATTATGTAAGTATGAAATGAATGTGATTGACAACTTATAGTATCAATAATATTTTTAGTTTAAAAACTAGCGTATTTCAAATAATAATAATTATGTTATCCGGAAAGCACTAACCAATTTCTATCACTGCTTTAAATATTGGAAAATTTATTGCTATAATTTTTTCATATATTAATTTTATTGGAACTGGGTATTTCTTCGATTATTTCAAAATATTGATAAAGTTATGAATCAAAGTGTAAAATGATAAATTTGCCTCTCAGATGAAAATGTTATGAATCTATACATCGTTATCATGAACACATACAAAATGAGATATGAATGTTGTCAGTAAATGACATCAAAATCTATCAGCGTAGATAGTTATCATCAATATTGACTTTTCAGAGATCAATGATTCTGTACATGAATGAGTTAAATTATGATATTCGCTATGTCGAATGCTTTATCAGAACGCTTCTCAGTAAAATAAAGAGGTTTATTATCTATATCAATACGAATGTTTTCTCACTTTGTTATGTGAATTATTATAGTTAATTAATAGTAATCTTATAATATAAACGACATGGATTGATAATGATAATAATAATAAGCGCAGAGCCCAAACGGTTAGAAGTTGAAAGTTGAAATTTGATACACAGAGTACGTCACGAGAATGAACACTAAGAAGGAATTTTTCGACATTCCCTTCTGCGAGGAGAGGGAGATTATATCTAATATTTAGGATTAAGGCTTATCCTAAAAATTTCAGCTTCTACTGTACTATTTTAGATGCGGTTTTTTGCGTTTTTGACTGTGTTTTAGTAGGGAAAGCCATGAAATGCACATTAAGATGAAATTTTTTGAAATCCAACTCTCCGAGGAAAAAGCAGGAGAGAGTCAGTATAAAGTGTAAATAATAAAGAAGAAAAGTAAATAGTGGCACATATAGTATACATTTTGAAAATGAATAAATATTTTAATCATTTCCCCTCTTCCGGTAACCCCAAAACAATAAATCAGAAATAAACGAATTCGAACGAATATTTGAATTCATTTCAAGTTCGAAAAATTCGAAATATAAACAATTTTTTAAAAATTTTTAAATTTAAAATTAATCATTGTATTTAAGTAAGGTTATCATCAAGTAAGTTAATTCGCTATTATAATTAGAATTAACTTACTTGCCTGAGCAAAGCCGGGTTCATCTGCTAGTATAAATATATATTTATAAGATATATTAAGCATAAATTATTGCAGCGTTCTCTGTTTGTTGTAGATCATAACGCTTTCTTATTGACAATATTAATAAATTGTATTTTTTCTCATAAATTTTCGACATACACTTTGTTGCAGTAATATTTTTTATACATTATCTCTCATGAAACGGTATTGAATTGTTTTAGTTTTATTAGAAGAACTTCTACTTTAATATAATTTTTAAAAATCCTTATAATTTTAAATGTTTATAATTAAAATTTAATTATATCTCTTAAAAGTTTTTGTCTGCATTATCATCTCACATTCGCTTAACATGTCCCAACAATCTCAGTCTGTTACACTTTATTTCCACAACTATATCAGCATAACCATACAGTTCTATCAATTCACTGTTTTTCGCATCCTCCATTGCCCCGCCTCACGCACTGCCCCAAATATCTTCCTTAGAATTTTCCTCTCCTATCTTCTCAAGAGTTTCTACACAGCCACCTTCAATCTTCTACATAGTCTACGAGATTTAAGAATTCTATCAAGGTCCAGTAAGCTCTATTTTCCACTGTAATCCTTGCCTTTATCTCTCTTTTTAGTTGTTATCACTGGTTGTTATCACCAGTGCTTTTTAAATAATTGACATTATAAAAATTTGTAATAGGAACATTAACTTTTACTTCTTAATTAATTGAAATAATTTGCCATTAAAAGTGTTACGCATAGTTTTGTAATAAATTTAATAGTTGTAAATTGGCTATTAATTTAAAGAAATCTAGAGGAAAAGATTTCTAAAAGGGATGATAGGATTCTAAAAGGAAACAAATACCGCAAACTAGGCAGGTAACATTACCGATATTGCTACACGGGCTTTTCAACCAATATGTTTGCTAATATTTCTGACACAAGAGACTCGCTTTATTCTACTTTTGTTATTCTTTCCTCCTTCAAAATTCTCTGAATTTCTTAATGTCTTCAGCTTACTATTCAAGGAAGAAATGCCGTACTAATCAATGTTTGATACAAAGAGTGTCAGAATACTATATTATCTAAAAATGAAACGGCGAAAACATCGTTTGGCATGTTCAAGGATACAAAGAAATTTTATGAACCAATGGCAACAAAGGTAAGCATGATATATTTTATTGAATATTAATATTTAGAAAAAGAATATAATTAATTGTATTGCCCACGTAACAGAAATTTTGTAGAGTAGAAAGGTAGGAAATCTTCTGTTGTTCGCCAAACCAGTTATCATTGTATTTACTGACATTTTAATGGTATATTCATAAAATATATAAAACGAACTTCTTAAAATGAAAGAGTTATGTATAGTATACATATAAAACATAAATGGAACAACTTATTATTCATATACTGTAACCTTTCTCTCTATTATGTAAGTATGAAATGAATGTGATTGACAACTTATAGTATCAATAATATTTTTAGTTTAAAAACTAGCGTATTTCAAATAATAATAANACTACGCTTGTTGGAGAACAATAAAAACACTACACTCAACAAGCCACCAATAAAACTCAACTGCCTAACCTATAACCAAAGTCTCCTTTTAATTTGTTTTTTAAAAAAAGCGCTTGACAAACTTGCCCCGCATGCCGAAGTTGCCCCGATCTCCCCTATATATTATTAATTAACGCAGCTAAATATCAATTTATGAAATTAAAGAAGTTTCATTAATTTCCAAAAATATTAATATAGGCCTACATTATTTAATTATTTTATCATTAAATATTGATTAATTTTGATATACAATATCAGATCAATTAACATTTAAATCATAATCTATTATCTGAGTTTAATTAATTTAAATATGACGTTTGGAGCGATAATTTTTAGATTTACTCTATCTTATAATGTTTTCGTT
Organism: Centruroides sculpturatus; assembly: GCF_000671375.1. Lineage (NCBI taxonomy): Eukaryota > Metazoa > Arthropoda > Arachnida > Scorpiones > Buthidae > Centruroides > Centruroides sculpturatus. The sequence goes on along the minus strand of NW_019384334.1, from coordinate 1,336,684 downwards.
AGAATTGCGCTCTTATAGGAAATATATTAGTTAGAAATTGTTAAACTTTCACAAGCGTTTCTTTCATATTTAGTATCTAAAAATATTAGATATAACAAATGAGTAGAGCAAGAAACTCGTAACTTGAATAAGACGGAAAGATCTTTCTACATTGTCAATAACATCTGCAACCTCACAGAAGACTGTGGGACGAGCAAATAAATGAGATGGAGTATGTTGAAGTCTTTGCTTAGCTTTAGAGTTGATTATTCACCGCAGGCAAGTCGTTCCAAAGAAGTCATTAGTCATATGTCGTATCATCATCGCGCTAATGCCAAAAATAAGATATTCTCTTACACTCACACTTATTTTTTCAAGCTGTTACATTTACAACTACGAATGAAAAAAAAATGGAATTCATATTTTTAAAATATAATTAAATTAAATTAATTAATTAAATATTTCAATAATTTGAAATTCTTTAACTACGATAACAATTTTCGAAAATAAATTTTTATATTTAATTAGAAATATTACGAGCATTCATAAAGAATTAGATTATTATTTTAGTATTATTGTAATAATAAAATAATTTTTTCATGTGTTTAAAGTAAGTGAAATAAATTGCATGTATTTTAATGTAATTATAACAAATTAAAGATACGTAAAACTCTTTAAATAATTGAAATAAAATAAGTTTTTTTGAAATCCATAAAATTAATTTAACTCGAAAACAATTTCTTTTCGATTTTAAAGAGCTTAATTAAATTTTATAATACTTTCCAATAATTAAAAGAATATAAAATTAAAATATTTTCTTCAAAAGCTACTGGATAAATTGTGTAGGCCTTTTAAATTTATTTTATGATTATTTATAATTAAAATATATCATAGCCACTTAGCCATATGTCCTTTAATTGATATGTTCTTATAAAAATTCAATAAGTTTTAAAGAGGAATCTACTTAAACAGTCAATTATGTCTTAATCTTTTGTAGAAAATGTTACCTTATTAAGTAGTGGAGAAAAGTTTAAATAATTATCTCATTATTCGGGAAATGTAATAAGCATTTATGTTGTTTAAAAAATTGTAAATATTTTAATGTAGCGAGAAGTTATTCTATAAAATTTCTTCACCAAAGTAGAAATTTTTCCATTAAGTTGAATGGTGCTTTAAACGGATTAAAACCATAAGATCGCACATTACATTATCCATGAATTTCGTTGAAGTGTGTCTTTTAATTACGATTTTAAAAAATATATATCTATAACTAATTAAAAACTTTATTTAATAGACAAATAATTACTTTTATTCTTATAAACATTATCTTTCTATTAATTTGTGAAAATTGAATTCTATCTCAACGATTTTGATTGCAATATTATTGAATCAACTGTGAATTTATTCATTAGAAATTTAAAATAATAAAACAATGTTAGAATTTTGAAATTATTATTAAATTTATATTTTTATTTTTTACTATATATTCTATATCCATAAACAAACATTTAGCCTACTTATTTAAAAGGTAGTACAATAGACTCCGCTTTCACTCCTCTTGCTTTATATTCTAGATTTTACGACTATTATAAATTTTTTATTATTACTATATAAAATTCCTTATTTTTGTTTGCTATCTTTATGTGATATTATGTATTTAAACTTGTATTTCCAAGAATGTAATCTCAATTTACGACAGCAACTTAGAGAAAATCAGGTGGCTCGCTTAACGACGGATTTCCAAGAACCAGGTAACTACGCCATTTATTCAAAGTAAATTTAATATTTAAATAATGAAAGTATTTATTATATAATTTAAGAATCGCTTTAATAAAATACGACAAGAGAGTGTTATGTCATCTAAAATATATTCTACTCTATTTGAAATATTAAACATTATTCCAGTGAACATTTCTGTATGAATTATTTAATAATTACAATTTTTTAATATTTTAATGATTAAAAATATTTCCTTTTGTTTTGCGTTAATCATTAAAATAAATGAGTAATCAATTCTTGTATAATTAATAATTTTTAATAATTACCAGAAATAACTAATAAATGTTTGAACCAAGCAGAATAACTATATACATTTTATATAACTAACTTAATTATATATAAAAACATTTTAATCAATAAAAAGCTTTGTTTCATATAGATACGTTTTTTAAATAATAAACTACATGTTCAAACGGAGTGTGAAGATATTGTTTACCTTCTGTTATTGTAATAGAAGTAGCATATAAACACACTTTAATTATATATAAACATGTATTAAATATATTGAACACTATATTTTTAAATTTATTTTTAGATATAGTGTCCAATAAATTTTGTACATATTTGTACTTTGTGAAGTTATATATATTAAGTATTTGCATTTTATGAATTTATTTTTACTGTAGAGATAACTATACTTTCCAATCTCATTTGTTAATTTATTTAATTTAATGAATATATATTCATTAAATTTTATTATTATTATTATTATTTGACTTTTAATAATCATTTTAATGATAAATAACAACTAAAATTCTTTACATAATCAATACACCTTATTTCTTATTNTTTTTTTTTTTTTTTTTTCCTATCTTCGAAAAATCTATTTTCATGTGTCATCTTTCGGATTTTCCCTATCTTTACCTACCTATTTCATTCAACTATTCCTGTTTACATATTTATAACTTATTAAATATACTTAACTAAGTATAAGTAGTAACTTAAGCTTTAGCAGATAAAAATATTAAAGTTTAATCAGGCGGCCTATTACTCCATTATATCGTTTCATCTTTTCTGGATAAATAGTTCTCAAGCTAATCTTTTACTCAGTCAATGACTTACTGTCAAATATAAAGTAAGATTCTTACAATTATATTTGATGTATGATGAAGAAAACCATCTAAGACATTTATAGTTTACCTGTACTATTTACTAACTTTCAGTGATGAACTATAAAAAATTGTTTTTATACATCAAATAAATCTTTTCACTGACATTAATAGACTTCTAACGTAATTTGTCAAGAAGGCAGAGTTTGAAATATAACAGGCAGCTGAACTAAACAGGATAAGTGTATAACTTTTAGATATCATACATCAATTTATATAAGGCATTTTAAATTATAAATAGCTCTAAGTTTTCATAGGTGATTTTTAAATGCCAAGTTGACGACAACTTCTCCTTTCTAAACCTTTCTGAGCTTTTAGTACTAAGTTCTTATTTATTTAATCAATCTCCTTGTTTGTTTATTACGTTAACCTTTTTTTTATTACTTTCAGTAATAAGAAAGAATGGTTTTATTTATTTACTATCATTTAAAGACATAAATTATATATTTTCACTNATTATAACAAAAATCTTCAATTTTGTCTAAAAAATTATTCATTTAATTCAAATTAAATTTTTCATGTCTTATTAAATAATTATAAAAGTTTTATTGAAAAGAACATGCATTTCGACCATTAATCTCGTTTTACTTTATATATTAACCAAAAATGATATTAATAATTAGTCTGATTTACAACTTTTCAAGAAAACCTAAAATATTTTTTAAAAAACAATATTTTATATTCACTTTTAGTAACTTAAGCTTTAGCAGATAAAAATATTAAAGTTTAATCAGGCGGCCTATTACTCCATTATATCGTTTCATCTTTTCTGGATAAATAGTTCTCAAGCTAATCTTTTACTCAGTCAATGACTTACTGTCAAATATAAAGTAAGATTCTTACAATTATATTTGATGTATGATGAAGAAAACCATCTAAGACATTTATAGTTTACCTGTACTATTTACTAACTTTCAGTGATGAACTATAAAAAATTGTTTTTATACATCAAATAAATCTTTTCACTGACATTAATAGACTTCTAACGTAATTTGTCAAGAAGGCAGAGTTTGAAATATAACAGGCAGCTGAACTAAACAGGATAAGTGTATAACTTTTAGATATCATACATCAATTTATATAAGGCATTTTAAATTATAAATAGCTCTAAGTTTTCATAGGTGATTTTTAAATGCCAAGTTGACGACAACTTCTCCTTTCTAAACCTTTCTGAGCTTTTAGTACTAAGTTCTTATTTATTTAATCAATCTCCTTGTTTGTTTATTACGTTAACCTTTTTTTTATTACTTTCAGTAATAAGAAAGAATGGTTTTATTTATTTACTATCATTTAAAGACATAAATTATATATTTTCACTTCAAATACTTCTTAAAATAAATATCAAATACTTGACATTTATATCATATAGTCACTTGAATTACTCTCCAAACAAAGTTATATGATATTAAATATATTTAAGCAAGTTTTAAAATGATGAAAATAATAAATCATAAAATAATTTTTTTATATGAACTAATCTAGCAATTACCTTCTCCATAAAATGATTTATTACATTAATATTTGTATTGTTGTTATATTAAATTGTTACTTACATAAATCATTATTTATAATCATTAATTAATGATGAAGAAGTTTCAATTATTATATTAAATGTTATATTATTCTTATACAGTATAAACTTAAGGTAATATTATTATAAAATTTGTTATTTAAGCTTATTTTCTCATATCAAGCTTAAATAATTGTTTCATTAAGATTACATTAAGCTGAAAATAAGTTTATTAATCTCGATACTATCTTTATTTAAAATATAGATAGTTTTTTAAATTAAAAAATAAAGAATTAGATGAAGTATAGTTTATATCTGCACCATAAAATCATTACACAATTATATCTTAGAGATAACTGGTTTTCCACATGGTCGAATTAATCGCCTTTTTCCACGTGAGCGCTTAACTACTTGAGATTGAAACAGTCTTCTTTCACATCCTTGCACTCTTTACAGGATTCACTTAGATTGCAAATATATTTGTTACATTTAAGATTAAAATTATACACATATCTACGAATAATGAATCATGGATTTTAAATTAACATTTAATATATTAAATAATTTTATTAATACAAAACTTATTAAAACTAACAAACATTAGAAAATCCATTAAGATGCTAATCAAGAGAGGATTAGAAGTTATTTTTCTTATCAAAATTCTTAATGGAATATGCAAACTTGCTAAAAGTTGATGTAACCTTTGAATCATACTAGAATGTCTTCAGCTATTTGAATGATGAGTTAGGCTTTCACTAACGATCAATAATCATTTCTTGCAACAATTCAAACGATTTCAAGAGAATTTTGATGCAATTTTCAGACTTTCTGATGAATTTCGAAAAAAACTTCGTTTTATCGAAGGAAATAAATATATTTTTATTTATTTATTTATTTTACTTTAAATCAGTTTATTCAGTTTATATATAACTTATAGGATATATAACTGAATAAATTGATTTAAAATGAAATAAGTTAGTTTAAAGTTCAATATAAAAACATGGGCTATTCTGCACTAATAAAATTAATTTACATATAAATGATAACTGGGTAATTGTTTTCAAGCAAAGAATATTTTAAATTACNATTATATTATCTGATTTCATTTAAACATAAAATACGTAATTAGAATTTTAAAATGTTAAATAGTTATAAGGGTAATTATATTAAAAAGGAGTGTAAAGAATTTAGCTTGCATTAAATATTTTTTACATTGAAAAACTTTCTATAAAGGCTTCTATTAAAACTTTATTTCCTAAAGAATAAGTCATTGAACCAAAGAAAAAAACTAAGTTAATCTTATTTCCAAAAACCTACATTGGTTTTGCTACGGATTTAATCACACATTTAATTAGCCCTATTCAGCTTAGATTTTCGACATTAAATACCGATAAGATAAAGAGTTAATTTGTTGTTATTGTTGCTGAGTTTTCTTTTTTATTTTTTAATTAAAAGTTTTATCCTCATGTTTTAGGAGTAAGAATAACATTTTTGATTAAAATACTTAAAAATTAAGAATTTTTTAAAATTTCTTTTGAAATAAGTTAAAAATATTGAAATTTTGTTTTTACTTCTCACTGTATGAATTATTATAACAAAAATCTTCAATTTTGTCTAAAAAATTATTCATTTAATTCAAATTAAATTTTTCATGTCTTATTAAATAATTATAAAAGTTTTATTGAAAAGAACATGCATTTCGACCATTAATCTCGTTTTACTTTATATATTAACCAAAAATGATATTAATAATTAGTCTGATTTACAACTTTTCAAGAAAACCTAAAATATTTTTTAAAAAACAATATTTTATATTCACTTTTAGTAACTTAAGCTTTAGCAGATAAAAATATTAAAGTTTAATCAGGCGGCCTATTACTCCATTATATCGTTTCATCTTTTCTGGATAAATAGTTCTCAAGCTAATCTTTTACTCAGTCAATGACTTACTGTCAAATATAAAGTAAGATTCTTACAATTATATTTGATGTATGATGAAGAAAACCATCTAAGACATTTATAGTTTACCTGTACTATTTACTAACTTTCAGTGATGAACTATAAAAAATTGTTTTTATACATCAAATAAATCTTTTCACTGACATTAATAGACTTCTAACGTAATTTGTCAAGAAGGCAGAGTTTGAAATATAACAGGCAGCTGAACTAAACAGGATAAGTGTATAACTTTTAGATATCATACATCAATTTATATAAGGCATTTTAAATTATAAATAGCTCTAAGTTTTCATAGGTGATTTTTAAATGCCAAGTTGACGACAACTTCTCCTTTCTAAACCTTTCTGAGCTTTTAGTACTAAGTTCTTATTTATTTAATCAATCTCCTTGTTTGTTTATTACGTTAACCTTTTTTTTATTACTTTCAGTAATAAGAAAGAATGGTTTTATTTATTTACTATCATTTAAAGACATAAATTATATATTTTCACTTCAAATACTTCTTAAAATAAATATCAAATACTTGACATTTATATCATATAGTCACTTGAATTACTCTCCAAACAAAGTTATATGATATTAAATATATTTAAGCAAGTTTTAAAATGATGAAAATAATAAATCATAAAATAATTTTTTTATATGAACTAATCTAGCAATTACCTTCTCCATAAAATGATTTATTACATTAATATTTGTATTGTTGTTATATTAAATTGTTACTTACATAAATCATTATTTATAATCATTAATTAATGATGAAGAAGTTTCAATTATTATATTAAATGTTATATTATTCTTATACAGTATAAACTTAAGGTAATATTATTATAAAATTTGTTATTTAAGCTTATTTTCTCATATCAAGCTTAAATAATTGTTTCATTAAGATTACATTAAGCTGAAAATAAGTTTATTAATCTCGATACTATCTTTATTTAAAATATAGATAGTTTTTTAAATTAAAAAATAAAGAATTAGATGAAGTATAGTTTATATCTGCACCATAAAATCATTACACAATTATATCTTAGAGATAACTGGTTTTCCACATGGTCGAATTAATCGCCTTTTTCCACGTGAGCGCTTAACTACTTGAGATTGAAACAGTCTTCTTTCACATCCTTGCACTCTTTACAGGATTCACTTAGATTGCAAATATATTTGTTACATTTAAGATTAAAATTATACACATATCTACGAATAATGAATCATGGATTTTAAATTAACATTTAATATATTAAATAATTTTATTAATACAAAACTTATTAAAACTAACAAACATTAGAAAATCCATTAAGATGCTAATCAAGAGAGGATTAGAAGTTATTTTTCTTATCAAAATTCTTAATGGAATATGCAAACTTGCTAAAAGTTGATGTAACCTTTGAATCATACTAGAATGTCTTCAGCTATTTGAATGATGAGTTAGGCTTTCACTAACGATCAATAATCATTTCTTGCAACAATTCAAACGATTTCAAGAGAATTTTGATGCAATTTTCAGACTTTCTGATGAATTTCGAAAAAAACTTCGTTTTATCGAAGGAAATAAATATATTTTTATTTATTTATTTATTTTACTTTAAATCAGTTTATTCAGTTTATATATAACTTATAGGATATATAACTGAATAAATTGATTTAAAATGAAATAAGTTAGTTTAAAGTTCAATATAAAAACATGGGCTATTCTGCACTAATAAAATTAATTTACATATAAATGATAACTGGGTAATTGTTTTCAAGCAAAGAATATTTTAAATTACTTTAATTTTAAAAATTTAATTAATTAAAAAATTAAACATTCAATTTTATATTAAAAAAACAAACTTCTTTTATTATCGAATTCGTTAAATTATTTAAAATCGCATTTAATGTTTGAAAGTATCTTAAATATTGTAAGTAATTAAATGTAAAATTTTCAATTTATTTCATATTAAATTTTTACATTTAATGAATTCCGAAAATTGATTATTTTGAGTAGAAGGATTTAATTTTTTAAAGAATTTATTATTTAACAAAAATAATTTTTTATAATATCTTTTGAATAATGGATGAAAAACTAGACTAAAAAACATCTAAGATTAATTAAATTATAATTTATTTTTTTTCCTAAATAATAAGATTGCAACTTGTTTAACATATGTTAAATACTGACTTTTTTTTCTCTGTTGTAATTTAATGTGAAAAGATTGAAAAATATCTCCTTAAAAGAGCATTAATGATTTTGGATTGGATTAATGGAATAAGACGACACAACACATAGGCGATGTGGCAATAAGTGTGTTTCCTGAGAGAACTTTCAATGGAAAATGGTCACAAGATTTTAGACACGTGAGGAAAACTCCAGGTGAATTCACGACTAGTGTTTAATGGATTTATCCACTCGATCACTAGTGGGCAGCAAGTGATTTTGATACCTAATTATGCGTAAATTGTACAGTATATTCTGTAATTATTTTGCGAATTCTTAACATAAAAATTAAGCTATCATCATAAGTTATTTTAAAAATGTAAAATATTATTTAATTAGTAATTTATATTTATATCAACATCTTATCATATTATGAAAAATTTTACGATTTCATTTTTAACATATTTATATCAGTCTGCTGCTTCATCTGATATTGAGAAATTGTTTTACTTTTGTTTATGATAAATCATACACAAAAAATTAAAGTAAATTTCAATTAAGTTAACTTATTTAGAGAGATTTTACATAGTTCTAAATATTTTATGTAAAAAAATTTTAAAACTTTCAAATATTTTAAACATAGTTTAAGCAAAATTTGCATTTTGATAAAAATATGTTTGATTCTTAATGCTGTAATATGTAAATATGTTAAAATTTTTCTTTTAGCATGTTTATAATTTCATCATTGCCAACATCTTTCTTCCGTTTCAACATCTTGTTGGTTTAGATTGATAAGAGCATTCGCTTTTTTTTTTTTTTTTTTCCTATCTTCGAAAAATCTATTTTCATGTGTCATCTTTCGGATTTTCCCTATCTTTACCTACCTATTTCATTCAACTATTCCTGTTTACATATTTATAACTTATTAAATATACTTAACTAAGTATAAGCGCTAAACAATATTTTTAACATAAACTTAATTTAAAAAGTTTTAGTACTTTTTGATACAGGGAATAGAGAGACAAATTTATGTTATTGAGCCATACGGCACAGATATACTTTATATGTCTGCATAATTAAATTGTCCCAAAGATTTTCACTCTGAAGCGTTTTGTCACAAATTCGATTCCTAAGACACTCAAATTTAGCATATGTTTCTCTTTTTACACATCATGGCTTAGGCATTATTGTATCTTTGTTGACTAAAGATAGGAGGTGACAGTAAGGACAGAAAATAATCTTTCACTCACTTCATTCTTTTCCAGCATGTTCTGTAACTTTAAAACTTCCTAAAAAACACATGCTTCGCAGATATAGATCTTTAAATAGCTTGATAATGTCATAAATGGAAAGGCTCTTTGTTTCACTAACTCCTTTCTGTTTGCCGAGAGTAGCTAAAACTTGAAGCTGGATAAGGAGGATTTGGTCGTCAAAATCAGAGCCACATGCGTATAATAGCAAGTGAATTTTAATAGCATATTCCTTTACAGGTGCAAATGAGAATTTCTCAAATATTAAAAAATTGAAAATATTCATCAAAACGTTTTATTTTCTTAAACAGACGTATCATGCGATGATCTTTATTTCATTGCGTGCTGAAATTAATGCACTTTATCATTATTCTTATAAATTTTAACATAACCATTAATTAAAGTTAAAATTTAGTTTTGTCTATAAACTTCAAATGTAATGGTAAACATCTTTATAACAAAATGTAGTAAACTGAAAAGTACTTATCACAATTAAAACAGATTAAGAATACAGAAGAAATTTCTTAAAGTGTCCAAAATAAAGAATTTTAATCAAACATTTTATATAATTTATAAAATTTAATAAGTTAATGAAAAATATCCAAAAATTTTGAAAACAGATTAAGAAATCCTTCATGAATTCGTGAAGGATTGATGTATTTTAATTTGTTTGGCTTTTAGATTAAATAAATCTTTTATGAATATAAGTAAAGGATTTATTTAATACGTAGATATTTCGATAATATTAGCATGATTAACCTGTTGTCATGCTTCACAAAAATGAACCAAACCTGCCTACAAAACTCAAATTTTTAAGTGCTTTAATCAACATGGATTCAATTATCATGTACATGCTATACCCTGGCTGATTATAACGTGAATTTGTAGTAGTTGTATAATGAAATCTATATCCTCAAATAACTTTTCCTCTAATTATCCTCGCAATTGGGAAACGCGGTTTTTTTATTTTTACTTGAGCATACATATAAAATTTTAAACATTTTTTTCTGTATAGTGAAGATGGCTATACTATACATCAAAAGCCCTGGATTGTCTCTTAACTTTTAATCATATTAAGTAAGAATTGTTTTTATTTTAAATATATTGATATTATAACGATTTCAATATCAGGATGGTCAATTTTTTTTTTGTTTTGCTGCTGTTATAGTGACGATCTGTATTGTTTTGCTAACTAAAATTGTCGCAGTGCGAGAATAATATCTGGAATAGATTAAAACTAGAAATGCGAATCAAATTCTATGATCTTTGCTTTCATTTCTGTATCAATATATCTTCTACACAATTTAGATTTGTTTCAAACATTGTAATATCTAAGGATGCTTTCAAAACAAATAAAATAAACAGTTCTCCGGGTTCGGCACAATTACTGTATACCTAGCTTGTCAGCTGAACTGTTTCAGAAAACTAAAGGATTTCATCCGCCTTTAATTTTTTTAAACAAATTCTTCTTGCTTTGGCGCGAATTTATCAACTTAGTTTTCTCCAAAAATTGTCGAAAATACATAATTGTTAAGACACAGTAAATTATATTAAAGGATTATTCACAATACATACAGTATTGGACAAAAACAGTGATAAAGGATACATTTAAGTAGGATTATCTAACTACCAGCATGAATAATATATAATTTATCTATGATCTTTTCCTCAAAATCGATCTTATATTACAGAATACACTGGTTGAACAGAAAATTTTGAGTGGTGTTGCGCATCAACTATTAATGTTGCATGAGCACAATTCGTGCTTCGATATGCTACTATATTAGTATTACTCAGAAGAATGGTTTCATCATTATAATATTTTTTGCGTACTATATTAAATGCCATGCTTCTTCTAATAGGTCAGTTTCATATGACATAGGAAACAGATTCAGTACCTACGCTTTCCAACTTATAAAACCCCGTGAATTCTTTATGTGCATGTAAACTTTCATCAGCTTACTGAATATTTACTGCCAATTGTTCTTTGTTGATACAATCTGTCGTCTCATCGCTCATGATTACCTATAATTTCTTCATTTAATTAAACTTACTGCTAATATTATGAATTATATATAAAGCCATAAATCTAAGTATCTCATTTAGTATTTCACGTGAAATGTATTCATTTATTATTTTTTTCATTCAATTCAGGAACATCATGTTTTCTTAATTTCAATAAATGAATTTTCAGAAAGTTAGAATTTTCTGAGTCATATCCTAAAAATGGATAGGCCTACTTATTTTGATAAAAATTCCAAATTTTGAAAGATGGCAAGCACGTTATGTTTGTTTTCTTTTCTGCTTACGTTATGTTGCAGAGACAGTGTCACCCAATTTGGGCACTTCTTTAGTAATTAACATGACATTTTTGTAACACTGAGACACTTCGTGCTAGTCAAACTTTTAACAGGCGTTTTTCCAAGGCTTTATCTGCAAACCTTGACGACAGCTGTTTTCATCGGGCAGCATTAGGGCCGTAGAGAACTCTGTCACTTTCCGTGTCGTAATGAAGTCATTTCCAACGATCAAACCATCACGATTGAAATGACCATGTCTATTCCGAGGCTGATTAGAGGATCCCCGACTAGCGGAGAAGGTTTATACCGAAACACTTGAAATTGCCAAAGTGCTGAGGTCAAATGAATGTTCGAAAGTTGTATGGCTTGCCCAGAAGGAAAACATGGATGCAAGATGAATTCCGTTTTGTTTTTTTCTATAAAAGAATGATAGTAAAACTGTTAGATAACGCTCTAGCTAAAACTCTGGATACCCCAGTTTACTACCGATGTGCATTGTCATATCGCCATTAAAATTTGACGCTATTTCTCCTCCGAAAATTTTTCAAAATCATTTTCCTTAGGAAAAGTAATAGTTTCGTTACTGGAGATCGAATGCATGAGAAAATGAAGCTGCAATCAATTTTAAATCCCAGATAATTCTTCGTTTAAATTCAATAAAAATACAAATTCTGATTTTGATTTTAATTTTCCGTTTATTTGTATGAGTGATAGTAATTTTGTCGTTCGGTTAGTAGATTCCGGAAGTTTTGGGTCTCCCGAACAATGTGTTTGGAAATCCGGAAGAGACCACTCTGTATACAACAAATTCCGGAAGAATTTCAGACTCCGAGAGAGGTGGCAATCTTCCAGTATGCATCTATTTACTTTCTGTCGCGCTCAGCGCTTTTAATTACTTGCGTGTAATTTTTTAAGCGTTCGCTTCATCCAACGGAAGATAATTATTTTCAACGATACGGAAATAATGGTGGGTATTAGCTAACCTTGCTCCATAGGAAACGACATTATTTTATTTTAGTGTCAAGATTCAAACGAAACTATAAAATTTTAATATACTTTATTAATATATTAAATGAAATATTGGTAATAGGTAATGAATGGAATATTGGGATTTTTCATTTAATAGCCTATATTATCAAAACATTGTTATTTTTCCTTTTTAGATCTAAATATATTACTGTTATGAATATTTTTATTTATTTTGAAACCTAAGTTACAATTATTACTATATATATAATTACTATTTTTATTTTAATTTATTTATTGTAATTTTTATGTCTCAGGGCATGACTATATTCAACGATAAAGTTCGTAAAAAGTAATAATGATACAAGTCGAAAGAACAAATATGAAAGTGAAAAGTTTCATTTTTTAAATTTGTAAACGATTATCACAAGAGTCGATAAAGTTCATATTGTGTACTAAATTTATCAAATTATATTTCGTTTTAAGCTACAGTTTTCCACAATTACACTCGTTACGAGAGGACTTGAACTAAAAATAGAGTCATCTAGCATATGTGAGAAAAGAGGAATGAGCTAGGAACCCGTATTATCCAGGATTTCACAAAGATGTAAAAGACCGTATAAAAGTTAAGATCAGCAAATAAATAAAATCAGCGGAATGAATATAATCAGAAAACAGTGGAAATAAATTGAATTATTTCAATCTATTATTTCGGGAGTCCTAACTTATGTAAGCTTATCAAAAATATATGAAGAATAGAGAATTAAAATGCCGATTTGTCGATTTGTATTCATATATAGTGCTCATGATAAATAGATATAAACTTTATTGCTGGGTAAAGACTGAACATTATTATTACTTTCAATAAATTTAACTAAAAAATTCAAATTTATCAGATTTAAATTTTTAACAATAACACACTTAAAGAAGTTAAGTATTAAACAAATGTTGTAAAAATAAATTTTACTTTATGTAATTATAGCAACATTTTAAAATTTTAACTTATTTTTAACAATTTCATTTATTTTCAATGTCATAAAAATTAATATTTTAAATTTCTGTAAGGAATATGAATTTATTTTTATGGGTTTGGGTTAAGATGTTATAAAAGTAAAAAACTCTTGTAAAAAAATTTATACTGTATTTTTCTGCTGGTAAGTTAAATTTCAAAGATTTGGCTGCCATGATAGTTGACCTTTAGTATTGGCGACATTCCAAACTATTTTCACTTTGCTACTGCATCTATTGACTGACATGGTTGATAGAAAAACGGTAGTTTATTATAGCGGGGAGCAACGTGTGATCATTAAATTTTTTATAAAAATTAGTAATTCAGTGTTTTGAAATGTGTTTCATTTAAAATTCAAGAAGCAATATCATTTCGCAAATGAAATGAGTCTATATACGTTAATATTAATCGTAAACATACCTTAGGAGGCTAACTTTTATATGAACTTTTACAGCCTAATTTATAGATCATGGTTATGTTTATTCATAACATGCAGAAATATAAATATAAAATTTAAATAAGATTTACAAAATTTTAAATATATCTGAATAAGTTTATGCAGTATAAAAGATGTGATATAAACATTAAAAATTTTAAATACAAACTCGATTTAAAATTTTTCTTTCTTAACACATATTTTCAAATTTTGGCAGAAAATCATCTCTAGCATTGGGGCACTTCAAAAGATTTGTTAGAATATCATATAGATTTTACCGAAATAATTTCAATATAACTAGAAGTGTTATATTTCTTAACTAACATAACTTGTCAACAGTGAAATTGTAACACCATGAAAGAAGGGTTCGCAGAATATGCAAATCAGGAAAAGAAGAGGTAAGATATGTAAATGGTCAAATGATCCACGTTGTAGTTCTCAGGTTCAACCATTAATATATCAGAAGGATTTTAAAAGTATAAAAGTTGTCACAACGGATAGTTTGTCATCGCTACATGAAATATGAAAGAGTAAAGTAGTGGAATGATTGTCCGATTCCTAGTGTACGTTGACATGTGCGATATTACCAATTGTCGTATATTAAACAAAACGGAATCCTTAAACTGGCAGGACGTTGGATAATTCCTGAGAACTATCACAATGCATGTTTATTGGAACGTGAGGACTTGCACCATTTCGTATCGCAATGTTTGGAAGGATCCCAAAGAATATGATAACGAAATAGTGGCTAACCTCTGCGCGGATTTATTATGTAAGGAGAGTGGTAGTGATTGACATTTTGAAACTGCGAGTGGAATTAAAGATCGCTTACAGCACAGAGAACTTCCGGTTTGCGGTAAGCACTTAAACTGTGTCTACATAAACCTTCAGGAGGCGTATGCATGTTGTCGGTCTCCGAGAGAAAAACATGCAAACGCCTCCTGAAGGTTTATGTAGATAGAAGTCCTGCTCAAAATTTTCCATTAAGCCCCCTCATCACACTGAGCGTCTTGCCTGGTGCAGAGAACAATAGCAGTAGAAGGTTGGTTGAATGGAGACACGTCTTGTTTAATAATCTTGCTTCTGTTTCAGAAGCAGTAACGACCGGAGGATGTTTATGGGGATAACGTCACCAACGCCATGAACAGGGACTCCACACTGGACTAACTCCTGTCATTATAGTGTTGAGGTGTCATAATATATGGTATCCTTATCTCTCTTATTCATATTCCACAGACATTGACAGCTCAGTGATATTTTAATTTGGTCCTTGAACCGACATTACGACAATTGCTGTGAAGTGTCCCAGCACCATTATTCAATTCGGTAAGGCTAGACCACATATTGCATGTGTTACTGTTAACAGTCGTTTTGCCATGGCCTATTGCATCTCCAGACTTGCATTTATAGAACACATTTGGGATGTCATCGTAGAACATTAAAGCTGCTCATTGGTCGACAATAGCTTTAATTTTTAGCGTGTCCAAGTGTATGAAGCAAGGCAATTCCTCAAAAAAATCAATAAATTTATTCACAGTATGCCTAGGCGCACAGTGGCATGTATACGGGGTGCACATTGGTTACTGAATAAATTTTGATGAATTGCATATTTTGGGTCATTTTTTTCATCATTTCCACATTTCCACTACCTCCATTATTGAATATTTCAATGAGTTTCATCGTTCTTTTCGTTTTCTTTCATGGCGTTAAAATATTTGACGATTGGCAATTGTTCGTAATTTTTAAAAGCTCTAAATTCCCAAAAACATATTCCGTTTAAATTTCCAATCATTCATTTTAATTCGATTATTATTGGATTTTGTGCGTATCATTTATTTATTTTTTCAAATAAGGGCCAGAAAGAACAGAAGACAAAGGAACATATATTTCTATCCCTTTTTTTATATATCGAGATAGAAGTATATTTTCCTCATTTATTTAGTGAGTTTAGTGATGCATTTTTATTGAATTGATTCTGTAAAATGATCTTTTTTCGAGAGATTAATGAGATTATTCCTGGAATTCTGAGTTTTAAATTCAGCATCGACGACATAGAAATTTATTAAGATGGTAAATGAGCAAACTAAGTAATAGTAAAAAGTGTACGAAATAATTACTAAAATACAGTTTTTGAATTTATATAGCAGTATGAGTGCAAGAATGTAAACTGTTTTAGCTCATTTATTAGAAATGTAAGTAAAATAATTCACTTAAAATTAAGAACAGTCAGTAGCATTTGCTGTAATTGATTTATACTGAATACAACGGAAAATATCAGATGTCCAGCCTAACAAATGTCAAGTCTTAATATTACCACTAGTAACGTCGTTCTTGCAATGTCGCGTGAACAATTGGAACCATTCGAAATCGTAAATAGATCTTTTCTGCTATTTAACATTTACCATTAAATAACTTTTAGATAGAAAAATTTAACAACAGTGATGGACGTATTAAAACTGTGAAAACTGAATTGAAATATGGCTTGAAAAACTACTTGCAAAAAACCAAAAGATAAATACTCGATAAATATTACAAAAAACTGTAGCATTTGAATATATTTCAATATCTAAAGTTTCTAAACATTTTAGGAAGAACTGCATTTCCATATGATAGGCCTAACGTAACCATGTAATGTGTTCCGTATTTCCGTATGTGTACACAATCTATCTATACAGTACTATGTTTAGAAATATTTGTCGTCATTTTTTTTTCTTTAAAAGAATTGTTTCAATTATTTTTAGTGGAAATGAAGTGAAACAGCATTTCTTTCTTGTTATTGTTGTCGAATTGATGGAAGTGAAGTTCACAATATTCCATTCGTATTTGTATTCGTATTCGTATTCGTATTCGTATTCTTATTCGTATTCGTATTCGTATTCGTATTCTTATTCGTATTCGTATTTCTATACGCTATTTGCCTTCGCTATATTGAATTGTAATTTGAAGAAACTTTGTTAAGTTCACTTGTTTACATATCTTTACAGGAAAAATATTTAAATAATTGAAGCATCTCCTTAAAAATAGAGGAAATTAACATACAAAGGAGTTGTTTAGACTTTCAGACTACGGACAGTTGGAAATGCTGAAGAAAATCAAAAAAAAAAAAATAAAAAAAAATAGAAATATATTTTTTAATTGTTTTAACTTAGATTACCAAACGTCACTGGTCTGAAACTGAATTATATATTAATAAAGGAAATGAAATACTTTTCTAATAGTTAAAAACAAACATATTACTGCAGCGTTCCTCAACCTGTGATCCGCGATGATGAGACAGACTGAAATTAATACAAATTAAAACTTCGTTCACTTTTGATAATTTTATTTCAATTTAGTTAATTATATTTTCACATATATTCAAAACATGCTTTTACATTTATTATGTTTTAAACGGCACAGTAAGGGTTTCGTAATACCCACATAGTTTTAAAAATATTAGGCCTACATAACTTAGTTGTCCATGAAATTTTTTCAGACATTTTACTGATCCTTGGGCTTAAAAAAGGTTGAAAAATGCTGTCTTAAATTATTCTTTAATTGAGTAATAATCACAAATTTATCATATTTTCATTTTTCAAAATTCAGCAACGAGTTGCTTAACGATTCTGGCAACACATGGTAGTGCCATCTATTATGATATTTTATTACTAGAAAATTTTTATATTTTTTTAATTATTATAAAATGGAAAAAGCTTAATTTTGAGGATAGAAATGGAATTTATAAAATAGTGTAAATGGTAATAACGAGTAAAATCGTTAATATGTGTATGGAGATACACACGACCCCCTTTATCTCCCCACCCCGCCACATTTAATCACCAAGACTTAAGAGTATCAATACTCCTACTTAAGTAACTTCTCTGCAAAATTTCAGAAATTTTCGACAAAAAGCACAGAAGTTAATAAGCTTCAGAGAGTGTGGACAAAATCGTGTCTCCCACACTAACATTCATACATAGAGAAATTACCCCTAAATGTTTTTGAATTTCTGGACGTTTGAAGGTCCCTTGAGTCCAAAAATGTAAAATCGTGGGGGTCAATTTTTGACCGATCGCCATACTTTTCCACTGTTATATATAACTGTCGGGAAAGCAATATATAATAATTATTTTAATATATTTATTAATTATCATCCTTATTTGTTATTATATTTAAAAAATAAGTGGAAATAAATCAAACATCAGTCTAAATTAACGTGTATATGTTATATATGCACTATATGTGTTTCATACAAAATATAGCTTATGTGTACAAAACAAGCCAAATTTAAAGGATGGATTCCTAGCCACAAAATAAAAATTTTCATATAATAAATCCATCGTTGGTTATTTGCTACGGAAATATTGTACATAAAACAATTGGAACAAACATCTATAAATACGTTTTTCTTTTTTGGCTTGTGGTATTATCGCAATAGCAACTCTGTTTATCAGATCAGCCTTAGCATTCGAAGTATTGTGTGCTTAAGTATAAACATCCTGCGTATTTCGTCAGAAGTCGTCAACTATCAAGACATATTTTATGAAGTTAGGCATTTCAGCTAAATGTGTTGAAGTGTTGGATTAGCGCTCAGCATAAAATGACGCGAATTGTATGAGGAATTTTGTCTGGTTTGTGAAGAAGCTCTGAAAATGACAAAGAGACTTAATTAGTTAATCAGAAACGATTTCCACGGAGACAGCTACTGCATTATATGAAGTTTGCGTCTGTTGTTTGCACGAAACTGCCTCAAATGGAAGAGTGTATTCTGTAATATAATATCGATTTTGAGGAAAAGGTCACAGATAAATTACATATTATTCATGCTGGTAGTTAGATAATCCTACTTAAATGTATTCTTTACCAATGTTTTTTCCAATACTGTATGTGTTGTATATAATTCTTTAATATAATTTACTGTGTCTTAACAATTATGTATTTTCGACAAAACAACCTATTACAAATAAATTTTTGTTTCATAATTATACTTATATTACATTTATTATTTTCTGATATTTTCAGTGGCTTAGAATTAATATCGATCGTAATTATATATTAATAAAGTGAGATTCTGTTTTGTGAGAAATAACAGAAAAGCTTAATGATAAATTTCTTGCAACAAATATTTTATTTCCTAATAAAAATTTATGGTCTGTAATATTTTAAGAAAAGGATAGAAAGGAATCTTTCATCACTAGAGAATGATTTTGAGAAAAATTTATAAATCAAAAACTTTTTTATTTGTTTGAAAGCAAGAAAAAAAATAGGAAAGCAGTTTGTTTATATATTTATTTAGACTTGTATTTTCTTAATGAAAAAATATATTTTTTACTTAACTTAAAAGTTGTCTTACTATATAATCAGTACTTGAATTTTTAAAATAATTTTAAAAGTTTTTTTATATTTATACATTTATTAAAATAATATAAGGCTATAGTGTATAATATATTTAAACATATTCATTATAAATTTCAATAAGCAACAGCTCAAATTTCCTATAAGAAAAGTCTTATTTAAATAAAAAAAAACTTATTAAAATGTTTAAATAATAATAATAATTTTTAATTTTAGATAACTTTTATATGGCCTATTCAATTATCGTCAAAAAATGAAGATGGGACGCAAATTACGTTAATTCTTCTCGATGAATCAAGATCATTACAATTTTTAAAAATGTCATCCTGTATAACTAAGTGCATATTGGAAAAATAAACAATTAATTAAATTCACTGTGAGTATAATAAGCCTGATTCATTGGTCCTAGTAAAGTATTTATTTGTAGAAAGATCATTACTGTTTATTGAAGCATTTTTTAATTAAAATTTATCACTGAAATTTAAAAAAAATATATATGCTATTCGATTGATTACAAGTTCTGATTATAAATTAACTTGAATACTGAAAATATTTTCTTTTTGTGACGAATCACTTTCATATGGTTAATTTACTATAGCTTTCTTGTCTAGTTACTCTACATTATAAAAAATTCAGTAGTTCTACTTCTTCCAAAGGAGAACAGATGTAAGAAGATGCAATCTAAACAAAATAAAACAAAAATGAGCTTTCAGTTGTCTTTAGTTTATGTAAACATAAATATCGTTTACTGGCGAAAATATTTTAAAAATAACGCTTGAAAGTGGTTATACTTTTCTAAATAAATCATAGAAACTTGTTTATTCTTAATTAAATGATTTTATTTTTCGTTTCGATAAAAAAACTGCTTAGATTTTTCAGATGTAATAAAAATGACAAAAAATTATAAATTATAATTTATAAAATTACTTTAAACTCAAATTAGTTTTATTGTAAATATTTATTGATGTATATTGTCTACTTCCTTCTATTCATTTGTACAATTAGGTAAAATTAAACACGCAAAGCACAGACAAGTACAGAGTAGTTTTTATTGGAACGAAGAAAATAACGCCTTATGCTTAATTCATAGTAACAGATAAGACAAAAGCATTGACGTTATTGTTGGAGAACCAAGTAGCTTAAAGGTTGTGGCAGCTCACATAGAAGGAAAGACAATTGAAATTTAAACTGTATTCCTCACGAATNCTAGAAAATTTTTATATTTTTTTAATTATTATAAAATGGAAAAAGCTTAATTTTGAGGATAGAAATGGAATTTATAAAATAGTGTAAATGGTAATAACGAGTAAAATCGTTAATATGTGTATGGAGATACACACGACCCCCTTTATCTCCCCACCCCGCCACATTTAATCACCAAGACTTAAGAGTATCAATACTCCTACTTAAGTAACTTCTCTGCAAAATTTCAGAAATTTTCGACAAAAAGCACAGAAGTTAATAAGCTTCAGAGAGTGTGGACAAAATCGTGTCTCCCACACTAACATTCATACATAGAGAAATTACCCCTAAATGTTTTTGAATTTCTGGACGTTTGAAGGTCCCTTGAGTCCAAAAATGTAAAATCGTGGGGGTCAATTTTTGACCGATCGCCATACTTTTCCACTGTTATATATAACTGTCGGGAAAGCAATATATAATAATTATTTTAATATATTTATTAATTATCATCCTTATTTGTTATTATATTTAAAAAATAAGTGGAAATAAATCAAACATCAGTCTAAATTAACGTGTATATGTTATATATGCACTATATGTGTTTCATACAAAATATAGCTTATGTGTACAAAACAAGCCAAATTTAAAGGATGGATTCCTAGCCACAAAATAAAAATTTTCATATAATAAATCCATCGTTGGTTATTTGCTACGGAAATATTGTACATAAAACAATTGGAACAAACATCTATAAATACGTTTTTCTTTTTTGGCTTGTGGTATTATCGCAATAGCAACTCTGTTTATCAGATCAGCCTTAGCATTCGAAGTATTGTGTGCTTAAGTATAAACATCCTGCGTATTTCGTCAGAAGTCGTCAACTATCAAGACATATTTTATGAAGTTAGGCATTTCAGCTAAATGTGTTGAAGTGTTGGATTAGCGCTCAGCATAAAATGACGCGAATTGTATGAGGAATTTTGTCTGGTTTGTGAAGAAGCTCTGAAAATGACAAAGAGACTTAATTAGTTAATCAGAAACGATTTCCACGGAGACAGCTACTGCATTATATGAAGTTTGCGTCTGTTGTTTGCACGAAACTGCCTCAAATGGAAGAGTGTATTCTGTAATATAATATCGATTTTGAGGAAAAGGTCACAGATAAATTACATATTATTCATGCTGGTAGTTAGATAATCCTACTTAAATGTATTCTTTACCAATGTTTTTTCCAATACTGTATGTGTTGTATATAATTCTTTAATATAATTTACTGTGTCTTAACAATTATGTATTTTCGACAAAACAACCTATTACAAATAAATTTTTGTTTCATAATTATACTTATATTACATTTATTATTTTCTGATATTTTCAGTGGCTTAGAATTAATATCGATCGTAATTATATATTAATAAAGTGAGATTCTGTTTTGTGAGAAATAACAGAAAAGCTTAATGATAAATTTCTTGCAACAAATATTTTATTTCCTAATAAAAATTTATGGTCTGTAATATTTTAAGAAAAGGATAGAAAGGAATCTTTCATCACTAGAGAATGATTTTGAGAAAAATTTATAAATCAAAAACTTTTTTATTTGTTTGAAAGCAAGAAAAAAAATAGGAAAGCAGTTTGTTTATATATTTATTTAGACTTGTATTTTCTTAATGAAAAAATATATTTTTTACTTAACTTAAAAGTTGTCTTACTATATAATCAGTACTTGAATTTTTAAAATAATTTTAAAAGTTTTTTTATATTTATACATTTATTAAAATAATATAAGGCTATAGTGTATAATATATTTAAACATATTCATTATAAATTTCAATAAGCAACAGCTCAAATTTCCTATAAGAAAAGTCTTATTTAAATAAAAAAAAACTTATTAAAATGTTTAAATAATAATAATAATTTTTAATTTTAGATAACTTTTATATGGCCTATTCAATTATCGTCAAAAAATGAAGATGGGACGCAAATTACGTTAATTCTTCTCGATGAATCAAGATCATTACAATTTTTAAAAATGTCATCCTGTATAACTAAGTGCATATTGGAAAAATAAACAATTAATTAAATTCACTGTGAGTATAATAAGCCTGATTCATTGGTCCTAGTAAAGTATTTATTTGTAGAAAGATCATTACTGTTTATTGAAGCATTTTTTAATTAAAATTTATCACTGAAATTTAAAAAAAATATATATGCTATTCGATTGATTACAAGTTCTGATTATAAATTAACTTGAATACTGAAAATATTTTCTTTTTGTGACGAATCACTTTCATATGGTTAATTTACTATAGCTTTCTTGTCTAGTTACTCTACATTATAAAAAATTCAGTAGTTCTACTTCTTCCAAAGGAGAACAGATGTAAGAAGATGCAATCTAAACAAAATAAAACAAAAATGAGCTTTCAGTTGTCTTTAGTTTATGTAAACATAAATATCGTTTACTGGCGAAAATATTTTAAAAATAACGCTTGAAAGTGGTTATACTTTTCTAAATAAATCATAGAAACTTGTTTATTCTTAATTAAATGATTTTATTTTTCGTTTCGATAAAAAAACTGCTTAGATTTTTCAGATGTAATAAAAATGACAAAAAATTATAAATTATAATTTATAAAATTACTTTAAACTCAAATTAGTTTTATTGTAAATATTTATTGATGTATATTGTCTACTTCCTTCTATTCATTTGTACAATTAGGTAAAATTAAACACGCAAAGCACAGACAAGTACAGAGTAGTTTTTATTGGAACGAAGAAAATAACGCCTTATGCTTAATTCATAGTAACAGATAAGACGAAAGCATTGACGTTATTGTTGGAGAACCAAGTAGCTTAAAGGTTGTGGCAGCTCACATAGAAGGAAAGACAATTGAAATTTAAACTGTATTCCTCACGAATGAAGCGGATTTAGAAAAGATAGAAAGCTAAGCATTTCTACAGTGTAGAAAAAGAATAAACTGGAAAATTTGCTGCGTAACACACAAAAAACATCTAAACAGTTGAAAATTAAACGAACAGTTCTACAGATGTTTCATAATTACAATAAATTTTGTTAAACTAAACGAAATATTTAAAAATACTATTTAAGAAAAGTCCACACATTACTGTTACATATGTAAAAAACAAGCATTTATTAAAGAGTAGATGTTCGAAGTTCTCTATAAAAAGAACTATTCAGCAATTATGAACCATATTTGGTGTACATTCTTTTCTGAGGCTTCTATTTCGGGAAATTTTATCTTAACATTTAGTGGCTAGGGCGAAATTTCGTGCTGCTGGAGTTTTATCTGCAAATTACGTACGTTTTCTGACAAATTCGTATGTATAAGAAGTCGCAAAACATTTTTTGCAATTATTCGATAGATGAAGTCATGTAGGTTACTTTTCAGAATAAACTCACTTTTTACTTGTCAATTGTCACTTTTCTAATTGTCAATTCTACACTCCATATTGTAATTGTATCTGTTATCGAAATAAAATTATTACACTATGTTTTCTAACGTTCTATTAATAAATAATTTAAGATAACATATACAATACAGTGATACCCCGAACTTACGCGATTGGTGGGACCGAGCGATAACCGCGTAAGTCGAATTCGCGTAAGTCAGGGTATAATTTCTCAATTTGTGTAAAATCCAAATTCGGATGTATGTAAGCTAATAAATGTGCTCGTTAATTATATCACGTCTTTTGATTCATTCACGGTTACAAGAAATCACCATATAGAGTCTCTCAAGTCTCCGTACATGTAACAAACACAGAAATAAATAACACAAAATAAATTGTAACTATGCGTCGATTCCGCGCGGCACATTCGAACATGTAAGCTGAACAATAGTGTGGAGGAGTGAGTAATCAAGAGCTGCGTGCCGCTCAAACAAAAGACGAATCGACGAGATTTGAAAATCGCGTAACTCCGGGTTCGCGTAAGTCGGGGTAGCGTAAGTCGAGGTATTACTGTATACATATTAAAGAGACAGTAGTGCTAAATTTCGACCTAGCAGCTGTAATTTTAAGTAATTTTTTCCTTGTTCTTTTCAATTGAAAGCCATATATATACCAGAATATTTATTAAATATATTTATCCATGTTGGTTGAGATTTGCCGAATAGTTCTTTCAACAAAGAGTAGCGGCTCCCGCAGGCTATTAAAAAGGGGCGAGGCACAAGCTATAAAAAAGGGCATAGTACATTATGCAATAAGCTTCAAACTCTGTGATTCGATGTCGGATCAGCGCTCTGACAAGGTGGTGATAATTGTAATCAGGGCTAACTTGGCCTTGAAAACAAGGAATAGGATTTTGATTTAACATATGACGAAGTTGCATGCGTGAATGGATAAATATCGTTCATTAGTTTCTTTATATTTGCAAAATAGGCTAGAAGTCACGAATTTACTATTGTTTGGGACCCCCTTGGAGATTAAGAAAAGGAAAGGTACTGTACATGTCCCAAGTGTCCCAATGTACTGGTGCCCCTGACAGAGAGCTCTGATGTTTACACTTAATTAAAATCATCTTGTATCCGTATATTAAGGTATACTGTTCGATCATGTTCGTTACATATACAAATTAAACATTAAAATTGTTTTAAACTTCTTTTTAAAATATAATTTTCGATACTGTTTTATTCATTTCTCACCAACAAATTAGTAAGCAAAATTTCAATAACTTTATTCAAGTAAAAGGCATTTTGACCTACTATATACTGTTCTCTTCAGTCTTTAAAGTTAAAGAATAAAAAATAAATAAACAATTGAGTAACACAAAATTTACAAAACATTTTAGATAAGAATAATTTTTTTAATTTAAAGTAAAAGAGAATTATTTTTAAGAAAAATAAGTTTTATGATAGTATAAAATTGCATTTGATGATTTTTAAAAATTACGTTGGATATTTATAATACTCCTGAGAAGAATTTCTGAAGAGTGAGTTTTATTTTTGTAATGTAACTAACATAACTGGAAGTAAATAAATCATATTTATTTTATAATTTTCTACATGTGAATTATCTTTCGTCTCTAATGTTACGTTATGGTTCAATAGCAATAAATAGATGCGTTAAAGAAAAGTTATTTTGTGTAGTAAATCTAATTGAAACTCAATAAACGATGAAAATATGATAACAAATTCCATAAAATAGGCAATGTATCTTTAATGAAAAGTTTTATCCCAGAAGAAATATCTCAATTATAATTGGCATGATATTTGTAATTCATAGCCTTAGAACTAATACTATAAAGAAAAGAAATTTATAAGCCAAACAAGTAATTATCTTAACTGCTTAAGCAGAGTTAATCAGCTAACAAACGAAATTATAAAAAAACAGTTAATTTTTAACAGTTAAAAAATTAAGAAATTGGAACTAATGTATGTAATGAAATGATTTTGAACTGAATTAAAATCAAAACAATTAATTAATCCAATTCAATATTAAAATGTTGTACATAAAAAAATATCTGATGATATAAAAGAGTATTGTACATAAGATATGTGAATGTATTATGGAATAATTTATTCTGAAATAACGGTTATTCAAGAATAAAAGGAAAAGAAAATAAACAATGAACTGAAGAAACATTGTATTATTTCGTAGGAGTGAATTTATTTTTTTCAAGAAATAAAAGATTTTAATGAAGATTTAACAAACATTTATTTAATAAAAATAGTTTGTAAACATAAAAATCTTATTACATTTATAGATTATATATAGTATAAAGGTTTACAGTGGTTTTTTTTCTATTTCCGTCCTGTGGGCACTAAGAGAATATTATTAATTATATTCATCATGGGTTTGGCCAGGCCCACAATGGAGGCGGCCGGCCGAGATATCTGAGACGAACAAACTACCCATAAAATCTTTCTGGAGTATTTCGACAACCTGGATCTGATTTCTACTCCTAGGCACTATTGACAACCCGTGTGTCAAAGTCGAGGTTTATACCAAAAGTTATTTATAAAATTTAATATGCTAATTACANTCACGTCACACCTTTCACCATGTGACGGCACATCAGTGTACCGCGGCACACCGGTTGCGGAACACTGGTCTAGACTACAGTCTAGGTTGCATCAATTACATAATGCCAATGAGAATTCGCGCTTTGCAGTCACAAAATCACTTCGGAAATCTCTTTATATTCATTAAACTTGAAATATAATCTGATTACTATTTGAAACTGGGTATTATTTCTTACAGAATTGATAATAATAATTTTTGAATGTAGTGAAGATCTAGTGAGTTTCTTTCCCAAACTCCCTTCAAAACACTTTTTTTCTGTTTTTTTTTAACGGTCAGAGAAATCTTATATTCGAAATAATATAGTATAAAATGTAAAATGTATAAAGTTTATTTAGAATTTAAGACTCTTGTAATCTTTAAAAATAACTTCTTTCTTTATAAAAAAAAAATTAAATAATTATTACAATTAAACATTTTGTAATTCTTTAGTTTAATAAATTATTTTCAATTTTTTTACCTAACATTTTTTAAAAATTGGAATACGTCTGAAATACTACAATTCATAAAATGAAATATTTTATATAATAATTTTTATTTATAAAAATCTTAGCTAAAATTTTATACAATTATTTTTTTAATTAATGCTTTTGTTCAACATATACTCGAACTGTCAATTTTTATACATTTGACTTTGCGAGAAAAACTTTTGATAGTTATATTTACGATTATTCTTTATTTAATAAGATTTATAAAAGTTATTCTTAAGATATATTCTGTATTTACTGATTTACATTAAAAATATTTTGATCTTCTGAGATAAGGGAATATGAAAATTCTACTCAATACAAAAATTAATTTTTCACTTTTTATAAATATTTTATTATACAATATATGAGGGTATGGTTTCAAGTTGTGCATGGCCTTAAGGTATAAACTCGTGATGCAGTTTTATATAACTTTACATAATACTGTATAAAGTCCGTAATATGAAATACTTGGTATTGTAATAGGGTTTGCAATACTGGAATTTGAATACCAAGAACGAGCATCGATATGAATATATCTGTATATGTCTGCAGCTCTAAAACACGAAGCTCTGGGAGATAATCTAGATTACCCTCTTTCTAAAACCGTCAGTGAAGATCTTAGTGAAGTTCTTTCCCAACTTCGTCTCGTTGAGTTGGTTTCCATGTGTATCACGATTCGATATAGTGATCCAGGTTCGATAGCAAGCACACCTTCACACTCAAATTGATAATATTTACAGTTTATTTACAGATTCTATATGCAGAAAGTACAAGTTCGAAAACATAATATATATACAGGATAACAATGCGTGGTGACTCACGTACTAGATTGGTTTTCGGGAACTATTAAACTTTAGAGAGGCCTCAGTCAGCTTGTGGAGTTGGCTGAACTGCACGGTCAGTCCAGTTTTCGCACTAACCCGTCCCTGAGATGTTTATCAGAGGAAAACACTCTTTCTATGCTCAGNTAGGTTAAGGCTTTTATGTCCAACAGATGGCGCTACGAGTACGACGCCCTAAGTTTGCTTTTCTGTGAGGCATTACGCTTTTCTGTGAAAATGAACTAAAGCGGATCATCATCTATCTATTTATATAAATAAAAATGTAATGTTCGTTTGTTCCTACCGATTCCTTTGAAATTTTGACACAACGCTGCATTCGAATGCGCACGTGTTTTTATATAATATACGTGTCGAAATTTCCCCCACTGGGGGAGATGGACAGGATTAAGGCTTACGGTAAAGAACTCAGCTCCTATTTACATGTATACTATTTCAGATGCGGGTTTTTGCGTTTTTGATTGCGTTTTAATAGAGTACGTCAACAGAATGTACACTAAGAAGAAATTTTTCGAAAAATTTTCCTCCCACGGGGGAAGTGTTATACATTTATAGTAGATACATTTTGAGCCACAACAACGCGTGGCGGGGTGTGCTAGTATCTGTATATATCTGCAGCTCTAAAACACGAAGCTCTGGGAGATAATCTAGATTACCCTCTTTCTAAAACCGTCAGTGAAGATCTTAGTGAAGTTCTTTCCCAACTTCGTCTCGTTGAGTTGGTTTCCATGTGTATCACGATTCGATATAGTGATCCAGGTTCGATAGCAAACACACCTTCACACTCAAATTGATAATATTTACAGTTTATTTACAGATTCTATATGCAGAAAGTACAAGTTCGAAAACATAATATATATACAGGATAACAATGCGTGGTGACTCACGTACTAGATTGGTTTTCGGGAACTATTAAACTTTAGAGAGGCCTCAGTCAGCTTGTGGAGTTGGCTGAACTGCACGGTCAGTCCAGTTTTCGCACTAACCCGTCCCTGAGATGTTTATCAGAGGAAAACACTCTTTCTATGCTCAGCGAGCTTCCCAAGTGCCCGAGACTACCGTGTATCAGTCTCTTTCCCTTCTCTCATCCTCTCTCGTTCGCCCCGAATTTAAGGGTTTTTTAAACGGGACTTCCGTCCAATCACAAATCTTTCTTGCCCGAACAACTTTAGCCTAGGTCCGCTGACAAGAGTCGAGCTTACGTCCGCCGCTTGTTTACATTTAGTTGTTTACCATATGGCAAATGGTCTATCGTCTGATCACAGGTGGGTCTAATTGACAAAGTCGGCGCTTCCTTTGTTTTCCCTCTGTTTACAAGTCAACACCCTTACAAGTGGTATATTGCCCGACCGCACGTGGGTCCAATTGACAAGGTCGCGCTTCTTTTGTTCTCTCTCTGCTAAAAGGTCAATACTTTACAAATTTTTTATATTGAATAAAGGAAATTAGATTATAAATATCTTCAATTTTATCCAAAGAGGTAGGTATTTCGTGATGATCCACAGTGTAAACACGCTATCTTATATAAATAATGTGTAACGATTCATAGGACTCAGAGAGTCAAATTCTATCTAAAAGCAAATAAAAAGAAATAAAAAAAAGCATGTTATCCTAATCCAAAATTTCAATGTCCAAACATTAAAACATTATAAATACAGCATATAAAAATCTAAATTATTTCTCTTCGCTATCCTAATAGTCGATTATCTTATGATTGGAAAAAACAAAAGATTCATGAAGTTACGCGATGAGTTTATGTATGGCAATGCATGAATATATAGGCTACACACCTACGTGTATATGCACTCAGCTACAGACCCACTTAACACAATCATCGAACACACAAATAAAATTATACACCAACTCACATACAAATATATACTTTAAAAATATAACAATAAGAAAANCTTCATATTAGCTACATTATATACAAAAAATTATATCGTATAATTTTTTGGAATGTTAGTTCATTTTAATAATAATTAAAAAATAACTGAAACAGAATTTTAATTAAAAGTATTCTCTAACGTGATTCTTGCTTAGAATTTTAATTTAAATCATAAATTTTCTTAATAACCCATTAGTGGTTTTACAAACAATCACAAACAAATATATACTTTAAAAATATAACAATAAGAAAATAAATTAAATTATATTTTAGTTTTCTATTCAAAGTTCAATTTTTATTTTAACTAAAATTTCTTTCATCAATTTTTTTCTTTTCTCTTCTTTATAATCATCTGCTAAAAAAGTTTAACAGGAGAAATAAAAATTGAAAGAAAGAAATCAAATTTATTTCTCACGACTTTAAACTTTTTGTAATGAAAAAATATTACTAAAGAACATTCATATCTAAGTTTTACATATAAAGTGTATACTTCCAAAAGTATTCAAAATAATTACAGTATATGAATTAAATAAATATCTAAGATTCAATTAGTTCTATAGTTGAAAAATTGAAAAATATAACTATAAATATGATTAGACAATTTAAAATTTTCCATCTCCAAACTTTGAAGAAATTCTTATTATTGAAAAAAAATCTGCTAAAAATATATTATTATGTTTCATATAATTTTGACAATATTTCACCTCATTCGAACTTTTAACATTAAGTAATATGTTACAGTTATGCTAAAATATAATTTTTAAACTGTAAAAACATAGTTTAATCAACAGTATATAAATATCAATAAAAGCGGTTTTTACCAAACATTTCTACTTTATATTTTTTTATATCAATATTTATTTATATAAAAATAACTGTAACAATCCATATTACTTTATTATTAGATATTTTTTTAACTTATCAATATAGTATTTTATATTTTATTTTGTTTCTCTTATATGCTTTTATTTCAGAGTTCTCTAGACCAATGTAAATTGTTATTAAATATAATTTTAGATAAAGATTATTTAAATTATATTTACAAATTTATACAGTATATAAATTTAATGAAAACTTAATTAAACTTATATTTAAAATTATATGACATTACTTATAGTTTATTATATTAATGAAATTTTATGAAGTAAGGTTAACATTATATTAACAAGTAAAAAGGTTTTCAAATGAAACCTGTATAAATTTTTAGAAATTTATCAAAAATTCCATTTTCTACTCCTTATAATTCTCTTATTCACAATGTTTGTGATGTACAAAACTTGGCAAACGTTAATCTTACAAATTGCAGTTGAAGCTACTAGAGCGTAAACAACCAGATACACTAACTTTTAATACCTTAAACAAATTTAATCAGGATAAAAAATTTAAAATATCTACCATATTGATTTAAAATATTATAAAAATAAAAAGTATTTTACTGTAATTGCAATTTACATTAATTAAAAACTTAAATCTTGTTAATCTTCCTTTAATTAATATCAATTAAGTAATTTAACCATCATTTAGAATATTCTGCAAAAATCGAGAAATCGTTATCGTAGAATTGTTCAAAAAAAAAAAAAATTGTCTGACAATACCATTCACGATCACGGAAGACAGNTTTAGATGCGGGTTTTTGCGTTTTTGATTGCGTTTTAATAGAGTACGTCAACAGAATGTACACTAAGAAGAAATTTTTCGAAAAATTTTCCTCCCACGGGGGAAGTGTTATACATTTATAGTAGATACATTTTGAGCCACAACAACGCGTGGCGGGGTGTGCTAGTATCTGTATATATCTGCAGCTCTAAAACACGAAGCTCTGGGAGATAATCTAGATTACCCTCTTTCTAAAACCGTCAGTGAAGATCTTAGTGAAGTTCTTTCCCAACTTCGTCTCGTTGAGTTGGTTTCCATGTGTATCACGATTCGATATAGTGATCCAGGTTCGATAGCAAACACACCTTCACACTCAAATTGATAATATTTACAGTTTATTTACAGATTCTATATGCAGAAAGTACAAGTTCGAAAACATAATATATATACAGGATAACAATGCGTGGTGACTCACGTACTAGATTGGTTTTCGGGAACTATTAAACTTTAGAGAGACCTCAGTCAGCTTGTGGAGTTGGCTGAACTGCACGGTCAGTCCAGTTTTCGCACTAACCCGTCCCTGAGATGTTTATCAGAGGAAAACACTCTTTCTATGCTCAGCGAGCTTCCCAAGTGCCCGAGACTACCGTGTATCAGTCTCTTTCCCTTCTCTCATCCTCTCTCGTTCGCCCCGAATTTAAGGGTTTTTTAAACGGGACTTCCGTCCAATCACAAATCTTTCTTGCCCTAACAACTTTAGCCTAGGTCCGCTGACAAGAGTCGAGCTTACGTCCGCCGCTTGTTTACATTTAGTTGTTTACCATATGGCAAATGGTCTATCGTCTGATCACAGGTGGATCTAATTGACAAAGTCGGCGCTTCCTTTGTTTTCCCTCTGTTTACAAGTCAACACCCTTACAAGTGGTATATTGCCCGACAGCACGTGGGTCCAATTGACAAGGTCGCGCTTCTTTTGTTCTCTCTCTGCTAAAAGGTCAATACTTTACAAATTTTTTATATTGAATAAAGGAAATTATATTATAAATATCTTCAATTTTATCCAAAGAGGTAGGTATTTCGTGATGATCCACAGTGTAAACACGCTGTCTTATATAAATAATGTGTAACGATTCATAGGACTCAGAGAGTCAAATTCTATCTAAAAGCAAATAAAAAGAAATAAAAAAAAGCATGTTATCCTAATCCAAAATTTCAATGTCCAAACATTAAAACATTATAAATACAGCATATAAAAATCTAAATTATTTCTCTTCGCTATCCTAATAGTCGATTATCTTATGATTGGAAAAAACAAAAGATTCATGAAGTTACGCGATGAGTTTATGTATGGCAATGCATGAATATATAGGCTACACACCTACGTGTATATGCACTCAGCTACAGACCCACTTAACACAATCATCGAACACACAAATAAAATTATACACCAACTCACATACAAATATATACTTTAAAAATATAACAATAAGAAAATAAATTAAATTATATTTTAGTTTTCTATTCAAAGTTCAATTTTTATTTTAACTAAAATTTCTTTCATCAATTTTTTTCTTTTCTCTTCTTTATAATCATCTGCTAAAAAAGTTTAACAGGAGAAATAAAAATTGAAAGAAAGAAATCAAATTTATTTCTCACGACTTTAAACTTTTTGTAATGAAAAAATATTACTAAAGAACATTCATATCTAAGTTTTACATATAAAGTGTATACTTCCAAAAGTATTCAAAATAATTACAGTATATGAATTAAATAAATATCTAAGATTCAATTAGTTCTATAGTTGAAAAATTGAAAAATATAACTATAAATATGATTAGACAATTTAAAATTTTCCATCTCCAAACTTTGAAGAAATTCTTATTATTGAAAAAAAATCTGCTAAAAATATATTATCATGTTTCATATAATTTTGACAATATTTCACCTCATTCGAACTTTTAACATTAAGTAATATGTTACAGTTATGCTAAAATATAATTTTTAAACTGTAAAAACATAGTTTAATCAACAGTATATAAATATCAATAAAAGCGGTTTTTACCAAACATTTCTACTTTATATTTTTTTATATCAATATTTATTTATATAAAAATAACTGTAACAATCCATATTACTTTATTATTAGATATTTTTTTAACTTATCAATATAGTATTTTATATTTTATTTTGTTTCTCTTATATGCTTTTATTTCAGAGTTCTCTAGACCAATGTAAATTGTTATTAAATATAATTTTAGATAAAGATTATTTAAATTATATTTACAAATTTATACAGTATATAAATTTAATGAAAACTTAATTAAACTTATATTTAAAATTATATGACATTACTTATAGTTTATTATATTAATGAAATTTTATGAAGTAAGGTTAACATTATATTAACAAGTAAAAAGGTTTTCAAATGAAACCTGTATAAATTTTTAGAAATTTATCAAAAATTCCATTTTCTACTCCTTATAATTCTCTTATTCACAATGTTTGTGATGTACAAAACTTGGCAAACGTTAATCTTACAAATTGCAGTTGAAGCTACTAGAGCGTAAACAACCAGATACACTAACTTTTAATACCTTAAACAAATTTAATCAGGATAAAAAATTTAAAATATCTACCATATTGATTTAAAATATTATAAAAATAAAAAGTATTTTACTGTAATTGCAATTTACATTAATTAAAAACTTAAATCTTGTTAATCTTCCTTTAATTAATATCAATTAAGTAATTTAACCATCATTTAGAATATTCTGCAAAAATCGAGAAATCGTTATCGTAGAATTGTTCAAAAAAAAAAAAAATTGTCTGACAATACCATTCACGATCACGGAAGACAGATGACTAGAGTTTGCTCAATTACAGTCCAGATGGACTATATCATCCTCGCTTTTACAACAACAACAAACAATATCAGTCAAATCACTGCCAGCCAACTTTCCCAAAGCCATTCTGAATTCCCTGTGATTTACTCACTCGCTTCTTTCTTGAAAGCTTATAGAAGACAGATAAATCAAACTTTATATTCTAAAACTCTTCAAAACAGTTTTAAGTATTAGAAATATTAACATAATAATAATTCTGGAATAAAAATGGAAAATTATATAAAGCATATAAATTTTATATGAAAAAATTTTACTGTATATATAATTTATTGATGTATATAATATGATTTTTAAATATTTAACAGAGTTAATTGAAAATTAGTTAAATATTGGAATTCCTAATCAAATCTAAATGTCAAACTTAATTTGTATTAAATTTGAATTAAATTAATTAATTACTTAATGTGTTAAATTTAATGTTTTCTGGATTAAGAACTGTCTTTTCCTGAGAAGGCAATTGACATAATTTTTTAATTTTAGTTTTAATTCAGAAATTAATACTTTATTTATACAAATGATGTAATAGATGTTACTTTGTTACTTCATCTGTAAATAATTTATTATTCTTATCAATTCAACTTTAATGAATTGCAGTAAATGAATACAATCAAACTTTCTTTTATTAATTCATTAATTGTAGTCAAACCTCATATTTCTATTGATAATATTTAAAGGATTATTACTCAAATACAATTACATGTAATGAAATTTGCCAAATATTAATTTGTACCAATTTGTATATCGTTAAAAAAAATAATTAGTTTGTAACAATAAGATAAATAATAGATTGTTTATTATATCAATATTCAATATATCTTAATTTGTAAATTATATCCAGAAAAAAAATATTTTGTCATTATTTTTTCATTAAAGATAGTAATTGAAAGTGATATTCTTATATGTCGATTTTCGATTTTTGGAAAATAATTCGTCAACAGATAATCACTTTCACTATCTTCACTTTTGTATTTTGTGCACTATTTATAAACTTGATATTTCTAAATAACCTTTATAAATTACTGAATTGGTCTATACAAAATTAATGAGAAAAGTAATATAAGGTAAACTGAATTAATAACGTTTTATATATTTTTATTGATATTTCTCATTTGATTTATCTAAATTAAAGTTATTTATATTTATTATTAAAAATGTTTAATTAAATTATTTTTAATTGTTATAAACTATAATCGTTATTATCATTACAGACTGTAAACATTAATATTATACTGTATACGCTATTTAAATATATAACCTACATTATACATTTTAGTGTTTATTATATTATATTAAACTCATGTAAAATTACGTTTTAACGACTAAGAAAATTATTCTCTTTAAATTAATAAAAATTAAAGGTTTTATCGTTTTTACAACATTTTATTATAAATATCTTGACAAATTATTATATAAAATATTTTGAGCATACCAAAAACGATATTTTTTACATTCATGTGTCAGTTTATTCGTTACGATATTTTAAACTTATTAAGTTGATATTTATTTTTAAATATATTTTAATAAATATTAATATATTTAAAAATATTTAAATTAGAATTAGTAAATTATAAAATCTTATTTTGTGTCATGAGCTTTGTATTTGCTACGAAATTATTTCTTCAGATTCGTCACTTAGAAACGATCGAGTTGTTGTTTTTATACAGAGAAATTCAGGAAAGCATTAAGAAATAAATACAATTTTAATATCGACAAATAAATAAATTTTACTTAAACATAATTATCAAATAAATTAAAATTTAAATAAATTGATATAGGATGTATTTCGTTAATTTTAATATTTTATTCAATTTAATTAAAAGTATTCTCTAACGTGATTCTTGCTTAGAATTTTAATTTAAATCATAAATTTTCTTAATAACCCATTAGTGGTTTTACAAACAATAATTAATTTTCAACAAAATTAATTCAAATTTTACATTATACAAATTAATGAGGAAAAAAATTTAAAGTTTAAAATATTTTGAAAATGTTAGTAATATAAATATTAATTATAATTGTTAATATTCAAATACTCCCTCCTTATATTTTTTAAGAGTAGGATAATAAATATTTTTTTTACATCTACAATGATTTTAAATATTAAAATACTTGAAGGAAGTATAAAAGAAAGTGTTATGGAAGGTAAACTCACATAATAATATTTCTTGTGAACATTTGTGATATTATTATCAATTTTTATATTTTTCTGACAAAGTTAAGCTTCTTTAAACTGTAGAATGGATTATATCGTAATCTGATGGAAATCCTACCAGATGGTCAAATCCATCCTGATTAAGTCGATGGAAAAGGAAGAGGAATTGAGATCATCAGAAGTCGATCCACTTCCTTCTAATGTACGCCTGAATGGCATATTTAATTAAGAATTTATTATAATTATGTTACTTAGTAGATATTTTAAAACGATACAATAATATTACTAAGAAAAATAAAAAGTAAACATTGTAGTGAGATGAATTTCAATCTTTTGAAGTGGCAATCTAAACTTTATCTTAAAAGTAACTATATTCTCTAGAGTTTCTCTTTACAACCAAGATTATTTTATCATTTGAACTGTATATATATATACCAGATAACCTAATTTGTGAACATATTCTTAGAGCTTGTAACTGAAATAAATTCATCCACTTATCAGTGTTATTTTAGCTGTCGGATTATATTGAATTCTCGTACTTCAGAGAAAAATTTAAATAATGAAATTAATTATAACTAAATTTATACTTATATAACCCATCTCGCAATTTAATAAGATTAAAAATTTAATCCTCTTGAGTGATTAAAAATAAAATATATACACATTTTAAAATCTCTTTGGAGAAATGTAATTTTAATTGAGTTAGAAAGTAAAAGTAAATCTAGTAATATTTCATTTTATTTTAAATTTATATAAAAATTATTATTATTATTATTATTTTTTATAATAAATTGAATAATCTATATTCGAAAAATTTAAATTTAAATGTAAATGCAAGATTTTGTATAAATATGAATGCAAGGATATGATAGATGGAATTTAATATTACAAATTTTTTAAAGAAAAACATCATTGCCGTTTTACTTGTTACCAGGAATTATTCATTCTTGGTTTCCTTCACCAATATATTCCAAACACTTTGTAATACTCTCACAACGAAGCGCTCACATTTCCAAATATCGAATTTTTCTCCAAATCACAACGGACAGATATATAAAAGCGGTTTTCTTATCAACGTGCAAGATTTTTCTTGACTCAAAAAAATTTCGATGATTTACACATTTAACGATCTATTATATTCGTTTTCGTATTATCTTAAATGTGTTATTAAGATATTTAAAATGGATACATTCATTTTATTAGACATACGGTATCATAGTGATTCTCTATCTTTAAGTAATTTCAATCATAAAAAATGTTTATGTTATCTCTTTGTCTGTCTATAGTTATTTAAGGGTTGGAAATGATTTAAAACTTTGGAGAAACACTGATTTTGATAATAAAATCGACGAAAAACTATTCTTTAAAATTGTGGTTCCCAAAGGTACTTCAGGAATTTTATTTATAGGCTCTGCTTGTAGAACATTTAAATTTTAAAAGAGAATATACCGGTAGTTATTTTTGATTCAGAATTTTAAATGAAATAAATTTATATTTACATTTTGTATCAACAAGTAACAGCAGAAACTGAATTTTAAGTCTAAAACTTATTGTTTAACGTGCTATTTACTACAACTCGATAATATAAATTATTTAAAATGTTTTATGATCATCTTTTGTATTAACAATATATATTCATAATCTTCTAAAAATATTTCTTTGTAGATTAACTTAAATAACTGAATTAGTTTGTTTCTTAAAAGAATTTAAAATTCGAAACACTGCTATAGTTTATTTGAAAATAGGTAATAAGTAATATGCCATAATGACTATTTTAAACCACTTGAATTGTTTTGAATTTACGACTTTAACTAATTTGTTTTCTATTTTTGAAATCAATTCTTTTAGCTTAATATTCTTATAACTTCAACAGTTCTAACATAAATAATTTTGCGTATGAAGTTATTACTGATAGTCTTTTGGCATTACTGTAAATTCAGGTACTCGAGGTTTATCTCTTCCTAAAAATAAACCGAAGATATTGTTGCATGAGTAGTTCTGAAGCTAGAAGAGGAAAATAGTTTCTGAGTTTATATACAAACCCATTTATCATATAACATAAAAACCATTTGAACCTCGACTGTAAGTGCTTCTAGAATATATTGAAGTTATAATATAGTTTAACTTTATACGGAAAGTAGAAAAGAATGACTCATTGTCACGAGTATAGATTTACTTTGGAAAATTATAGGCTAATGATTTGTTCTTTGATAATATATACTGATATTGGGATCAAGTATTAAAATTAATTATAAATTTTAAATCATAAAATTATAAAATGATTACTTTAAATTCTTGTATGTTTGAGAAGGTAGGATCTAAAAAATGTGATGTTCAAAGAATAAATGTCTGTCTCCTCTATTAACAACTACATAATTTCTTCATTTCGTACGGCAGTTGGTGAATTTATACATGCTCAGAAGGAAACATTAATCTCCATTAAATTCGGATACATATGGCCTTCTTGGAGTTCCGAGGAATCTTTATTCTTACTGTTCTTAAATAAAGATTTCTCAGAACTCCAAGAAAGCTGCATGTAGTTGGATTTAATGAAAATAAATGTACCCTTTTGAACATTATATGTAATTTGTCTTCAGATTTAAAATAATTGTACTGTCTATCATAAACATAAACATTAGGCACTTTGTAAATAAGCCATTATGTTTATAAAATGCGAGCTTATTGTTTTCATACATATGTAAAAAGTATTCAGTTCTTCAAATGTATAATAAAAATTTTAGTTCTTAATTTTATGAGCTTTTTGCTTATTATATAATTTAATCGTATACATTATACGTAATCTACAGGTGCAAATAGAAATTAAATAAATAATTATTATTTTCTTTAAAGTAGATTACTTACGAACAATTTTATAAATTAAATGCCTTCAAAGACTACATAATAGAAAATGTTCCTGCTAGAACATCAACTGGACCAGGCCGGCCTAATGGAGGAATATGCTTACAGTATTATTAAAAGAGAACTTATTTACTATTGAACACAAGACTGTGTTATTATTAAAACACTTGGCGTTTATTCACTTTATTCAGTTGTGGATAAACGCCAAGTGTTTTAATAATAACACAGTCTTGTGTTCAATAGTAAATAAATACGAAAACACGGTTTCAAAAAACGAATCAAAAGAGAATTTATGTAAAATTCTTCAAATAAAAAAGAATGATTGATTATTATTATTATTATTATTTGTTTATAATATAGATACAATAGGAAATTTAACACTTTGAAATTAAAAAATATAATAGTAATAAATTCTAGAAAATTATGGTACATTTAAAAAATTGAAAATTTTCGACTTTTTTATTCCTTATGAATTAAATATTTTATTATTTCATATATAATTAATAAGAATGATCAATATTCAAGATATTAGAAATAATAAATATATATTTTTAATTATTCAATATTTCTCTTCAAAATATTCATTCTTTTATATAGGCCTAACAATAAAACGACAATGGAGATTTACAATATATATTCGTAATTAGAAAACAAAGATAAATTTTGATGACTACAATTCATCTTTTCGCAGCACAAGAGCACTAACTCACACGATGGAGTTGGTATTCTTGTGAAATTATAAAGACGAATTGTAAAGACTCCAAACTTCATCTTCTAATTACTTATATTTTTAATTAATCTCGGTTGTGGTTTTGATTGCTTTAGTAGTTATGCTTGTTAAACTATATAATCTCCATAAAATATTTTTATTAATTTTACTTATTTAGTTGAAGAAGAGAATAAAAGAGAAGATACTCCTCTGTGTTTTCTGTGTGTAATGTAAAAAGCATAAATTTTAAAGTGTATAAATTACTGCTTGTCTTCTAATTACTAATTTAGTTTTTCGTTTTAAATAATTTCTGATTTAAATAATAACTTTTTCTGATTTTCAAACAAAGATCAGAAGAAAGTTAAAACAAATTACCGATTGTTTTATTAACTAACAAAGTATCTATATAGCTAATATTTCCTTAGAAAAATCTTTAAAGTAACGATATCAGGTTATATTTATTATGGCATCCAATATTTCATATAAATATTATTATGTCATTTGAAATGTTAATCAAAATCAATGTCATACTAATATCTAAAGGTCTTTAAAAATTTACCTAAATTTCTTAAATTGCTCTGTATTTATCTTTATTTAAAATATAAAACGATAATGTTGTAACTCGCTAAGTGTTATGCTTTTTCTGAAGAAGAAAGAAAGTTGATGGCTTCTAAAGGCAATTTTTTTATCCTAGATTTTGACTTTTGACTGCAAAAAAACTGCATAAACAAATTTTAATAAGGCAATTTCTAGTAAAAAAGTAACTTTAAAAATAAGAAACAAAATATTAAAATATAATTAATTAACTTGTGAAAATATCATTTCAGAGTAAGTAATGCATTTTAAAGTATATTCTTAATATTATCGTTTATTATTTAGTTTGTACAAATTAAATTTTAAAATTTACATAAAATTATTTAGTTTACAAAATATGCAAATGTATGTTAAAAATACTGCAAGTACATATTAAAAATGAAATAAAATAAATTCTAGATTAATTCTTATTTTAATTGCTTAATTAATTAACACGGAGTTCCTATACATTGTAGGCTATATGGACGGACAGAGTTACCCCACAACGATTATTATGTGCATAATTTTGATTTACCATAAATGCTTCAATCCGCAATGAGTGGAGAACGATATACTATCCCATGCTTTCCGTAATAAATTATGAGATCTGGACCGGCATTGTGCCTAGATGTTTCAAGTTGACAGACTATATATTAGTAGACACGGTTTTATTTATTAAGTAGAGACAAACACGTATATAAATAACTAATGATTAATTAAGTTTTAAAAAAAATCCGTGATATTGTAATCGCTGAAAAAGTTAATTTTCCCATATCTACAACTGCCAAAATATTTATATACCAAAATTTTTTGGCAGGGTAAATAGAAATATATATATATTTGTCTTTTTAAAAATTTGTATAACAGTTAAGTTTAGACAAACAGAGTAGCAGATTTTGGCAAATCTTATTTAGTTGGACGTCAATAGAAATGAACTCTCATATAAATACAAATGTAACAATTAAAGAACTTTATTGTCTAATGATAACTTTGGAGAAGTTTCAATATTAAAACATAAACAAATATTCTTTTGACAAGATAAATTTGTTTTTGTTTCTTTAATGTTATTTATCTGGCCAACAAGAATAAATTGTTGCTGTTTGTCTGTTATGTCTCATCAAAATATAGCAACATTTAAAGATTCTTTTGTTTAATTTCTTATGTCTTATATAAAAACTAACACTTCATTCTTTTACTTCATTCTTTCACTTCATTCTTTGACCCCAAATTTTTGAAATATTATTTTCATCAATAATATTAATAAATTTAATTTTCTAATGTTTGATGTGTTTTTAAAAATTATCATGTTAAATTGCTTTTATATTTTCAGTTTCATCAGATATGATCACATGCAACAGCTATTATATAAGCCATTTACATCATTTTACAGCTTAATTCTTATATTTTACAATTATAAATTTTTAAATTACGTATCCAATAATTTAAACATAAAATTAATTTTTATGAGGAAATATACGTAACATAAATCTAAAAAATCCGACATACTTCTCATTTAGGGGAGATCGGGGCAAGATCGGCATGTTAAGCTTTACTTAAATTTTGTGTAATAAATACTGCTGTAAACTGAAAAAAAAGCTTTGCATATTGTCTATTGGAATGTTACCTTACTATAGAACTGGTT
This sequence comes from Centruroides sculpturatus, assembly GCF_000671375.1. NCBI lineage: Eukaryota > Metazoa > Arthropoda > Arachnida > Scorpiones > Buthidae > Centruroides > Centruroides sculpturatus. The sequence goes on along the minus strand of NW_019384334.1, from coordinate 1,294,064 downwards.
AAAATCAGTTTGGAAATAAAAATAATTAAAATAATTACAACTTTACAAGAAGAGAGAAATTGACGAAGTTGCCCCGGGTATAGGGGCAAGATCGGCAACTTCTCTCTTTTTGTAAAGTTGTAATTATTTTAATTATTTTTATTAAAGTTGCCCCTGGTATAGGGGCAACAGTAATGGGGCAAGATAGGCACGTATATAAAATTATGTTATTAACAATGTATAAGTTGGAATTCACTATTAAAACAAAGAAATACAAATCCAACACCCATTTAATATTATTACAACGAAATGCAAGTTCAAAGACATATATACATGAATAACAAATGCAAACATGTTTTCATTTATCATCTGTTTGATTTTTATCCTTTGCTTCTAATGTGGCTTTATGTTGCCGATCTTACCCCGCTAGTCATGATTTCGAAACATTAAGTACAACCCTGAGAACAGAATGCCAAGCCACGATCTGGCCACGTGAATAAGTTGAAGTTACATCCTTCTAACAGGAAAAGTAACTTTCGTTATCATGGAATTATAACAAAACCTGCCAATTCAATATAAATGAAAAAAAAATATTATATGGAATTGAACGAAAATGAAAATTTGCTTGATAATTCAACTACGCTTGTTGGAGAACAATAAAAACACTACACTCAACAAGCCACCAATGAAACTCAACTGCCTAACCTATAATCAAAGTTTTTTTTAATTTGTTTTTTAAAAAAAGCGCTTGACAAACTTGCCCCGCATGCCGAAGTTGCCCCGATCTCCCCTATAAATAGGCTGCACCATAAGATGTAACATAGTAATGTAAGTTCATTTTTAATTTTTCGAATTGTTTTACAAATAAAATAAATTTATGTTTAGAAATAAATTTTATAAGAATGATAACTTTTAATCTTTAAAGCGAAGTAAATTTTTATAATTCAATACGTCCTTAGAATTCAGATAATAAAAAAGAAAGCAATTATTTTTCCGAAAATTGAGGGAGAAAAAGGTAACCTGTTCGAAGCAGCCTCCTTCTTGCAAAGTGCACATATAAAAGCTTCATACAAGCATACATAAGATGAATTTAATGAATTTATGCTTTTTAGGAGTTAAGATTGACTGTGGAAAGATATTAATGAAATTGGTTTATTTAAATTTCTCTATTCTGTTAGTTTACAGTTCAAGAAAAAATAATTTCATTGTATTTTTCAAAGAATACAACAGCATATAAGACCAATTTTCGAATTCTATAATATGAGAACATGATTTCCTTGTGGTATGTCATTTCCACAATTTCAAAGGCAAGAGAACTTTTTAGGAGGAAGAAATGAAAAGTATTCGAATTTCAAGTAAAAAGTTTTAAGCAGTTAATTAAATTGTTTTTTAAATTATTTTATTATTTAAAAAATCAAATGAAAAGGACAATGAATATAATTTTTTGGTACAGGTTTGTACTCTCTTTACAGTAAATTGCAAATAAAAGAAATTATTAGAAATAAAATATTTATAACACGCCATTTTAGCAAGAATATTATTTAGAAAATGACATCATTAGTAATATTTAATTTTATATGATAAATTATATCAATTTGGAAGCAGGAAATATATTAATAATGCCTACCTTAGCATATATTATTTAGGTATATAAGAGAAACTAAATATTTTTTCCTACTTTTTGATGTGTGAATCAGTAAATTTTGCTAAAATTAAAAGGCAGAATATTTAATGATGCTATTGCATCATTAAATATTCTGCCTTTTAATTTGTAAGATGATCCAAGTGCTTTTGTTGAAACGAATTTATTGTAGCGTATCCACATGAACCAAACTTTGTCTTGCAGTAAAAGATTGATGAAGCAGAAGCACTATCACTTCATAAGAGCCTAGTAAAACTAACAAATTGGATGAGAATGTAAAAGTTTGTAAAATATATTAATTGGTGGAATACAAGTTATGGTTCACTCCCTTCCTAAACCTTTGATTTGCATATTATTAAAAATGATTTTTATTGTTGTATACATAATAAAGGCTGTTATAAAACTTATTTTATGAATAAATATTTTTAAATATAAGACAATATTCTTATAAATTTACTAAAATCTAATAATTACATGCATGTTGTCAAAGAAATTATTTTTAGATAAATTATTAATATTTTATGATATCACTGCTATAATTATATTAAAAATTATAGAAAAAATTAATAATAACAAAATTAACTTATCTTAATTACTAAATATTTCCAGCCCATTTGCAGTTTATAATAATTATGCAATATATTAGATTGTTGCAGATGTTCATAAGTTATTTTAATACTATTCTTGAAACTACATTCTATTAATTTTTCAAGAATATTTTCTATATCTGCCATCATCTACAAATATGAAATGCGTTTTCCTTCTGGCATTTTGAATTTTTGGATATACTTTTATCAATTATGTATTTTTATGTTTGGAACATTTTTTAAATGGCAACTGAACTGAAAAAAGTATTTTGAACGTAAATTTTTTATTGTTTAAAACCTGAAAGGTTTCTTCCAGTTCACATAAATAAACAGCTAAAATGATAGCACTTTGAACTATCTACTACATATAAATATACAATATGTAATATAATGTAATGTAAAATCACCAAATATATATAATACATATGGTGATTTTACATTATATAGCATTTCAAGTAATGATATATTTTCTTAAATAATTAAACTAAAGTACAAATAATTGTTGATTTTTATAATTATAGGTTGGCAAAAGTAATTACAAAAACAAATTTATTAAATATTATGTTTAAAATAAGCATATTTAAATTGTGTGAAAACATACAATTGATTTATAATATTTAAAACATTTAAGTGTGAAAACATACAATTGGTTTATAATATGCAAATAGTAAAGTATAATTAAATAATTAATCTTTAGCTATTTTATTATAATGTAAAAAGTTATTTTTACATTTTTCTCACCACTTTAGAAAATAATTTTTAGATTAATATTAAATGAAGCAAGTTTGTAGTCATATTAATTATATGTTTTTATTTTTAAACTTATTAAATTGTTTTAGTCAAATAAAACAAAACTAAATTTAATTAAAGAGCATAAAAATAAATTTTTGTTTCATAAAAAATATAGAAGTTCTTTGGAAAATATAGAAAATGCAGATTTTCTTTTACATAATGCAGTATATACTACTAATTAATGAAGCTTTGGAGTACTACTTAGAAAGCTAAATTAATGATTAAAGTTATTCTACACTTTTTTATCTTTATTTCGTTTTTATTTATTTTTTATTCTTTTATTACTTTTTATTAAGTAGAATTAAATTAAATATTATTTCAAAAAATTATTAATCATATTTCATAATAATAAGCATAGATTAATTATTTATAATTTGTTACAAATTATGTAACTACACTTATAGCGATATAAGATAGTCTTATGTTAGACTTTCTAGAAGATAATCAATAAATCGTAGAGAATTTTTATGTCTAATTAATTCTTATAAATTATCGGAAAATCAAATCAATACACAAAAGAATATGATTAGTATTCAAATTTTACGGTAATTTGCATTTTCTGAATTTTCTTAATTATTAATATCGAAGTTTAAATGATTCACAGTCTATAGCTTGAAAATTGGATAAAAAATTATATAACAAATAATTCTAAAATAAAACTATCAGCGGTTGAGTTTATTATTTCTCGTATTAAATTATAACTTTATAAAGAATTAATGTTGAATATTGTGTAGATTTATATGATATTTACAACTTTTAAACACGATTAAAATACTGTGAAATAATATTATCTGATGAAACTTACAAAGTTCAAAAATGAAAATTTCAGTATAAAAAAATTGATAGATATGTCTTATAAGGTTAATAATTTTTAGCATAATTGAAATACCGGAACGGCAGTTATGAGCGTTTAGTTTTAGTTCATTGTAAGACAGTACAGTCTGTGGAATCGCAAACAGACTTTTTTAGTCTATCACGAGTCCCGTTAGATAAAACGCATCTTTTTTATATTAATTGGTACACAAATCAGTTATTATATGGTAGATGACATTAAAATGTCTAACTTGTTTATCCCAAAAATAAAAAATTAGACAACTATGGTTCATTCAGTATTCCCTTGTGGCACGGGATAATAGCGGAAAGTACTGTACATGGGGTACGTGGGAATTGGCCAAAAACTGGCAGAGAAAGAAAATAAAGAATTGAGGTATAATTTATTTACACGTATTCGTTAGAAATTGGAATACAATAGATTCGCCAATTTATAAAAAAGAGAAATGAGCATCTCAAATATTAAACCTAAAATTGTAGGTATTATTAAAAAAAACGAGTAAATATACGTAAAAGATAAACCCCGAAAAATTTTCAGATACTATGAAACTGCCCGTGATTGTCCCAAATCGCCATATTTAATTCTAATCAGCTGTGAAAAGAGAGACGTTATCCTATCTTAATTTTAATATATGATAAACAAATGGCACAAAACACATTATTATCCACATTTATAAAGATATCTAAAAATTTTATGTCATATTTTTAACAAACAATGTCCGAAAGAGTAAAATCTATAAAAAAAAGCATAACAACATATATCAATAATCCAGAACTGATAAGAATTGACAGTGGTGCCATCGTTTTACTTTTTACAATATTTCATATTCGACTTTTCCGATGTCTTGGATTATTTCAGTCTTTCCTCCATTATTGATGAAAAACTTTTAGAAATAATTCTCAATTATTTCACATAATTTAAAGAAAGTTGTATTTAATTTTCTACTCAAAATATTGTTTACTTGCTATTAACTGTTTTAATTTATTATAATGATAAATACAGCATTGTTATTCGGTTAAATCACATAATGTTGTATCTTCGATCATACATTACAGGTGCAACATTAGTTGCTTCATATTAGCTACATTATATACAAAAAATTATATCGTATAATTTTTTGGAATGTTAGTTCATTTTAATAATAATTAAAAAATAACTGAAACAGAATTAAATATGTATATGGCAAGTATTACTTGTAGTTTAAAACGATATGAATTTTATTGACATTTTATATTAGTCTTATTAAATAATACAATATTTTTAATATTTATATATATATGTATATATATATATAGACTATATATTTTTTTTTGAGTTGGATTTCAGAATATTTTTTTCAATTATATAGTAGATTTGTCCGTAATAAAGATGCTATTATTACTGAAGATGAAGTTAAATATTCATTAATCTTTTCTCTTAATATTGATAATTTATTAAATATTTATAAATCAAAAAATATACAATATAGATACTACATAATAAAATATATCTATATTAGTGATGTAACGAATATTCGGTTACTATTTGGTATTCGGCCTATTCGGTCTATTTTTCACTATTCGGCCGAATACCGAATACCTAAAAACAGGAGTAATAAATAACAAAAACACAGTAAATTAATCATTTTGGTACAGTATTTAGATTTAATGTTATCGAGTTAGTGTTGTTTGTTTATATTTATTTATAACTTGTAACATGCACAAAATAAAAAAGAAAATAATATTAGTCACATATATTCACAATTTATAATTACAAAGATCAGCACACGTACACGTCTATCGTTGGAGAATCCTCGCACATCTGAGGGTCTGACCCTGCCTATCCTTCTTTTTAAGCGCTCGTCTTTGCTCTTCCCTTTCTCTTTCCTCTATCGCTCTAATCCATGTATGCCTGTGCATACATCATAATACGCGCTCACGATACTTTCGATTCGTCACTTTTCCGTCGTAGAGTTCCCATTTTACAATTACGTGACTCAGCCTGGTGATAACGGAGAAAAGAGACAGATAGGACGTCGATATAAGTCACAGTTATGATTTCACAGATTCGAGACAGCTTGATAGCCCGAACGGCCCCAGGCTTTCGCCCGTGCACGCTAAGTGACTTTCATTACAAGCATTTAGCTTTCCGAAGTCTATGACAACAATTGTTTGGCATTGACGGCCGCGAATTTCGTGCCAATAAACTGCCTCGACTTGTTCGATTATGTTATCGACTCAATTTCATATTTATTTTCACATTTTCACTTCGCGGTCCTTCTCTGTTCTTTTTCCGTTATTTACACGTGTAGGTCATTTCATTGTTATCCACATTTGATATCATCATTTATAACATACTTCCATGACGCTCTCGCCTGTCCGCTACAACTGCCAAGAATTAACGCGATTGGCGAAGCGTAGTGACAGCGGGCCAATAGAGAGCGGGATCCTTGCCATAATGCGATTTGCGCGCCAATTTTCGTACGTGCGTTAATCGAGCCGAATAGTTTGGCCGAATATTCGGCTATTCGGCTAAGCTCCTGGCCGAATATTCGGTATTCGGCCTGAGGCCGAATATACTATTCGTTACAACACTAATCTCTATATATAGTATCTATTATATATAAAAAAACCAGAATAGTTAAAATATATTTTAAAATTATTTACAACTTCAAACAAATTATCTTATAATTACATTAACAAAAATTGCCGGGACAAATTCATATTTAGAAGAAATATTATGTATTTGTATAGTCTAGTAAGAAATACATGAGTCCATATCTTCTATCCCTTCACACGCTTATTGTAGATGCATTAACAAGTCTACAGCGGAACCGTCCTTTTATTTGAGGCTACTGTCCGCCAACAAATGTAAAAAAGTTAGAAAGTCCTCTAGCGGTGGCACATACAATTCATAAAAATTAATAATTACATTAACAAATTATGAATGTAGCATTTTTTGTTAATTTAATTTTTGTTAATGCAATAGTTTATTGCATTAACAAAAAAACTACAATAAGCATGTGAAGGGATAGAAGATATGGACTCGTGTATTTGTATAGTCTAGTAAGAAATATATTTTTTTTTCTAATTATCTTATATTTTATAAATATTTTCAATTTTATTTTTAATTAATAAAAATAAATTTTGTTATTTAGAAATAAAATAATTACAATATATAAAATACTGCAAGTTTTTTATTTTACAAAATTTCTGAAAGTAAATAACGATATACTAAATTAAATGATCTTGTACTATATAGATTGGTTTTTATATAATGTACTGTACAGTAATTCATTTATTAAATTAGTGATAAATAAATAAACATTGTAAATATTTTATACGCTTTTTTAATTTCATAGTATTTTTGTATCATGTTTTAATTAACTTGGTTACAAAATAATATAAATAAAAACAAGCAGAAAATAACTTTAGTCTTCTTATACGTTAGCTACAGAAACAAGCTTACATCAAAAGAAAAATAATAAACCTATAATTAGAGGTGTTTCGGCTACGTTCCTGTAGTTGTAAAGGGCATATAAAAAACTGAAATTATTTTCGCATTGTCTTCATTTATATTTAGTAAATACTTCGTTCTACATTTTTTAAATAATTAATTTAATTTTTAATATTTTTAATACATATGTATACAGTAATTGCCATAAAAATTAGTGCATCAAGAAAGAGTTCTATGAATTGAACGAAATTATACACGTATGAGTGTAAATGTGACATAAGTGATTACAAAATAAAAGCAATAGGATCATTTATTGCAGGAAAAACTACAAATGAAGGACAGTTTTAGTACCCTGTTAAGCCACTGGTAGCGTGAATACAAAAATGATGATACGAGTGAGATTGGAAGCATACAGGTGCTGTATACAGTTCTTGTGACATCTCCATCCACAGTTGCTGCAAACGGTTGTCTAGTTCGAACAAACTCCTAAGTTGTCCAACGTAACGTCCCAGATAATCCCAGACATATTCGATCGGTGAAAAATCAAGGGACCGGGCAGGCCAGGAAAGAGTGGAACTGTGGAGGAGACAGTCGTGTGGCATCCTGCTGGACCATACTGATACTGTGTGTGGTCCAGCATTGTCCTGTTAGAAAATGGCTCTTGGAGCCCTGTCATGGGAGGCAACACATTGGCTGCAGGATGTTACTAACATACCGCTGGACTGTCATGATTCTTTGGATTACTAGTAGAAATGACAGTGATGGCACCCCTTCTGTGATGGCACTCCAGACCATCACACAAGCTGTGGGGGATGTGCTGCACCAAAGTGCAGGCAGGATTGGGGCGTTCACCACGAGCCTCCAGATACGAACACGGCCGTCGTCATTGCCCAAGCTGAATCTGGATTCGTTTCATTCCTTGCAGTCCAATCCCACCGGGAGCAACACCACTCCAAACGGAAGCGATGGTGGGTGGCTGCCAACGGTAGCACATGTAATGGCCACCGCGATACCAAATGTTCCTCACCCAGGAGTCTTGAATATATACAGAGGCCTGTAATGATGGCTCAACTTGTATTCGAATAGCAGACAACGGTTGGTTGTGTGCATGCTTGTCAGAGAACTAGCAATCCTCTCGTGCTAGCGGTCTGCCGAAGGCATCCTAAACCTGGACACCGTCTAAACGAGCTCTTTGTCGTCCACTTCCACTTGTCTTATCACCTCCTCACAGTGTTGTCAGAACGGCCTAGGTGACGGGCTGTTTCGTGAGATGTTTTCAAGTCTACAGCGGAACCGTCCTTTTATTTGAGTGACTTTATTTTATTTGATCCAGCTTCTCTTAACCTGATGATCCTTCCCCTTTCAAACTTGGTTAGTTGTTCATGTAGTCTTCAATTGTAACGTGAAAGCATCTCTAGTGATATAGAATCCCTTTACAACAGGTAAACTACAAATAGGGTGCCTTTTCTCGCCTTTTTTATAGGCCAAGGGACGCATTTTAACGTCCTTTGTTGGCTTTACGTAATGAGCCATCACGCTATAACTGTAATCATTTCCATATTTGCCCGATACTTGTCTGCATGCCAAATATCGCAGCAATATGACAACTTCTTCTTGGTGCGCTAATTTTTATTGTAATGAATGTATAGGCCTATATAATTATGTATAAGAAGTTTATTGAAAATATAAATGGTATAAACAAAAACTTCATTTGATATAAATAAATCAATATAATTTATTTTACAAAAAATAAATAAAATGAAATACCATAAAACCTTTATTAATCGGACCACAATTTAATGGTCTGAATTTCCAGTTCATGTGTCATACGTGATTATTAGCACCCTGTTAATTTAAAAATGCTTTTTATATAATTAAATTAACACATTTTTTTTCAAATCGAAGAGTCACTGTTCTTAATTAAATACATTAAAGTGTATTTTTTCAAAAAATGTATGTTTATTTACTTTGATTTAGATCGTATACTTGTTTATTACAGTTTCAGAACTACGGTGAGTACATAGGGACATATATAATACATGTACAATAATACAATAATATGTAGGGACAATAATACAGTACATGAACAAAGCTTTTCTGTGAAATTAAACTTCTCATACATACTTAATTACACAAAGTATCTACACAAGTAAAAACAGAAACTAACTATTAATAATTTGTCATTTTGTACCATGCTCATTCGGAATACCTACTTTTGTATATATTGGACTTTCGGCTTTAAAGGACAGTCCTCGCCAGAATTAGTCTGACAAATCGATGTTTTACTGTATGACTATTTAGTGCATCGTCCATCAGTGGCCGAGTGGATAAAATCATTGAATACTGTTATTGGTCGCGGATTCACACCTTACCAACGGAATAATTACGTGAAATTTTCCAGGTTAAGTTGCGTTATGCTATTACATTTTATTCAGTGCATGATTCTAAATGATATAGATTTTTAAATGAAATTATTAAAAGTTTGTATAATAATATTTATTATAAACTTCGATATGTAAATGATATTTAAATATTTTAATATTATTAATACATATGTATACAGTAATTGCCATAAAAATTAGTGCATCAAGAAAGAGTTGTATGAATTGAACGAAATTATACACGTATGAGTGTAAATGTGACATAAGTGATTACAAAATAAAAGCAATAGGATCATTTATTGCAGGAAAAACTACAAANAAATTTCCAGAGCTCTTCTATACATGTCAGTTGTTATGCACGATAAAATATGTAAATAAAGAAAGAACGGAAGTCATATCTTGATAAACAAGAGAGTAAATTCAAAATTGAAGTAAAGCATCGAATTCGAATATTTCCGTTTATGATTCTATCAGTAAAATAAACCTCAAGTAGAAAAGTTATTTTTTGATGTAAATAACAAGGTCAAAGCATGTTTTTACTCTTTTAATATTTTCCATATTTTATTGAAAAAATAAACTTTATTCAAATAAAATAAAGTCACTTTTAAAATAAAATTCGAAGTAGGAAGACCATTTTCAAACTCTATTTTTTTCCCTTAATATGTCCTTTGTACTTCCAAAAAACCTTTATTATTGATCCGGTATTTCGGATGAAAAATTACCAAAATTACCAATTGAAATGATTTGACTTTTGATATTTTTTTTTATAAGCATAAAGTAATAATTGTGTATTGTGAGTATATCTGAATTTGTTTCCTAAGAACAATTTTTGCCTAATTAAAACCGATAATAAAAAATTGATCATTTTCAAAAACAGTAAAATCTAAACAAAAATTTAATTAAAATTATTTATCAATAGAAAACAACATAAATATTTTAGCATCTTTGTGTTCGTCTTTTTCTTACAGAAAATGACCACATAGCAGAGTTAACTTTTAACTAAAGAATTGTTTATAATGTTCTTCTGACGAAGATACAATTTAAAGTAAAATACTGTATAATTATTACAAAGATTTTGTAACGTGAATGTATGTTCCTATAACATGAAAAGGGCAAAAAATACAATATTCTAAGTATTTTAGGGTTGTCTTCTATTGGCTAATATGTTGAACTTTCAATTTAATCTAATCTAATTTAATTAAATATATCTGCATTCATGTACGTAAAAACGTATTGTATTTGTATATTTGTGCGTATATGCATTTTTGCATAAAAAGTAACCTTATTCGGCGTTTTTAATGAAATTCATGAGGAGTAGAATATAAAAGAAAATCAGATTCTTTACAAATTATAAATGCTATGTTAGTACAGTATTATAATTATGTTAATTACAAAGATTTGTTTTAAAAGTTTTAGACTAAGATTTAGATGTTTTTAATTATATTATTACTAGTGGAATGTGATAAAGAGCTAAAACATCTAATCACTAAAAGTCATATAAGCCTAGGAAAAAACCATATGAAACTATAACCTATAACTTATAAATTATCACTCATATAATTTCATATCATTACTCATAATTAATATTCACCTATCAGTATAAAACTGAAGCTACATGCTTTCATCTTAATAATAAGCTGGCAAATGAAGAATTAAAGGTTTACTTTGACAACAATTTATTGAAACATAATATGAACCCGAAATATCTTGGTGTCACTTTGGATAGAACTTTATCTTTTAAAACACATCTGATGAATTTAGCTGCCAAGGTTAATACCAGAAACAACATCCTCCAAAGACTATGTGCAACTACATGGGGTTCTTCGCCGTCCACCTTACGGATCTCTGCTCTTGGCTTGGTTTTCTCTGCAGCAGAATACTGTGCACCGGTATGGATGAACAGTACTCACATTAAAAAACTGGATGTCCAACTAAATGTTACTCTACGTATCATAACAGGTACTCTTAAATCAACTCCTATTCACTGGTTACCTATTTTGAGTCATATCCCTCCATCTGCACTCCGAAGGGACAGCACTTTGCTCAGGGAATATAGGAAAATATTGTCTAATCCACAACTACCGATCCATCAGGATATTGATGACCTCAACATAAATCGACTTAAATCAAGACACCCTCCTCTTATAAGAGCTAAATCCCTGCATTTCAATAATTTAAACCTCACTGAATCTTGGAAAAGGCTCTGGGCTGATGTCTCTCCGGTGGACAGTCGACAACTTCCTTGTATCACAAAGCGATCACCTGGATTTAAGTTATCCAGAAATCTTTGGAGTGTGTTAAATAGGATTCGGGCTAAACATGGGTTGTGCAGGGACAGTCTTTTTAGGTGGGGAAAAGTTGCATCCCCACAGTGTGACTGTGGTGCTGAAAGACAGACTATTCATCATATCTTGGAAGATTGTCCAGTAAGATCTTTTCCGGGACAACTGAGTGACTTCCTGATTATGACTGAAAGTGCTTTAAACTATATTTCTAACTTAGATTTACATTTATGATTTGTGTTCTTACTTTTTCTGCTCTCTGTTCTTGTTAACATTTAGATGTGTAGCCATACGCTAAATAAATAAATAAACCTATCAGTATCAATCTAAACTAACTACAAACTTTCAATAGTGTATATTATCTGTTGAGTTAGTTATTGTATAGTATAGCATTCAAGTAGTAACAATATTCTACACCATATATTGTTGTTATTTCAATGAATAAGTAGATAATACGAGTATATTGTGAAGCAGAATTTTGGAAACAAAAAGAATATAGATTGAAAATCAACGCATCTAAGTCCAATGAATATAGATTTATGATTTTACTGTCATCGACTAAATGTCATCTGTTATTCTCGATTAACTTCTCCAAGATTTTTAGCGATATTGAATAATTTAAATGAAGGAATTTTTACATATAAAAAAGTTAACAAAGGTAGAATATGTTTTTAAAATTAACCATAAACCTTTTTCTCCTTCTAGAATTTACTTTTTCTCAGAACTTTTTAAATACATCTTATATACAAATTTACATATGAATACTTTTATTAAAACTAAAAGGTTTATAGATTTTTAAATTAATACTTTCTACAAAGTATTCTATATAATGTATAAAAAACAATATTTTTTAAATATTTAAGTTTTAACTTTAAGAAGAAATTTTAAAAAGCAATATTGAAACGAAATATGAATTCACTTATTATGTAACACTTGAACGTCCAGAAATATTAGAAACATAATTATTGTTCGTTATATTTAGATAACGGTTGAAATGAATATTAAAAAATGTGAACGTCAATTCAGAATATTGAGAATGGCAATTTATTGGTAACTCTGAATAGCTTGAATGGAAATACGCTGTTTCCTTGCTGAATCCAAAGACCATTTACCGCCAGGCGGATAATGTATATGGAATACAATGCTATTGAGACTGTAGACATTATGTTCTAGGAGATATAATTTCTGTCAGGTCTCCGATAGAATTAAGGAATCTTTAGTTTTGTTCGAATGATGTAAATAACAGTAAGTTGTTTCTCTATTCTGTTATAAGTTTATTAATAGCCATATATGTATAGTAGGTAAATAACATTTCGCAAGGAGAGTCTGTGCTTCGCAACGATAGATGCTCGGAAGAATACGATCAATGAGTAAGTTGATAGAAAGAAAATAATTTTCATTATTTGAGTGGATGTGGCGTTCTGGAAGTAACTAAGTATTAAAAAGAGAGAGAGCGAGAGAGAGGAAAACTAGAGATGGAATAAGAAGTATAATGAATATCAAATTGTTATTTTACCATAATGTATATAATAATTTAAACAACAGAAACATAACCTCGCAAATAAATGCAAAGAAAAACTAAATATACCATGATTCTTTTAAGAAGACACATGGTTATGACAATGACCATCCTTCAGAAGACACTCCTTCAGAAACAGTATGAAGGACAAGAAGTTTGAAGTTAAACAGGTCAGCCTCTTGACAGGAAGGACAAAAATCGCAAAAAGGGCTTTGGAAAAAAAACCAGCCAACAGATAAACAACAAAGCCTATTCAGAAATTTGAGTTAGAGAGTAAAAATTTTCTTAATGACTTACTTAATGACTTTTTTCTTTTAAAAAATTTAACTTTATTCTTACTTCGGCATAAAGATTTAAATATAATGAAAAGGTTTTTTTTTTTTAAATTCTTTTTAAATCCTTAGGATATTTACATACTCTTTATCAAATTTTATTACCTGGAATTATAATTTAGCAATTTAATTAACTACTAAACAACAATTACTGAAACCATTACATATATTTACTTATATAAAATATTTATCTACAGTTAAATTTATATCGAATCATTATTGTAATACAAATTATTTAATAATAATTCTAATTCAAACTTTTGTATTTTATATTAAAAAGTTTTAATTTCCATAATTAAAGCAATGCATGAATATTTTTATAATTATTGCAATTTGAATAATATAATAAATATTAAAATATTATTTATTTAATAAACAGTTCATTTTTATCATGTTTTCTTTTAAAATATATGTAATATAAATATTTAATAAAAAAATAATAATTTCAATCTTCTTTTCTATAATGATAAAAATTTTTTAGCAATGATTATCCGAATTATTTAGCAAATAAAATTTGCTTTAAGTTATAGATAATTTTGAGCAAAACTTATTAAAAATATTTGAAAATCTTATAAAATGAAATTATTTGTTTTTTAAATTTTATTGGATTCTTCTTTCTTTACAGAATTCCTATTGGTATGTAGTTCAATTTTAGAGAATTCTTGTTGCTAGGATGCCATATAACTTTTATGAAATAATATTCAATATATCTAATGAATTGTTCGACCACTCAAAGTAAAATTTTTATTTTGAAATAATAAATGTAGTTTTATGTCTTGTTCGAAATTTCTTAGAGAAGATAGAGATGAATTTCATAAAAGATATAGAATCACTTGAATGACTTAGAATGAAATATTAAATTTCATTGAATCGCTAGATTTCATAAGATAGGAATATATAATTATAATTTCTAGAAATTCGAGAGTTTTTAGATGCAATCTTGTATGGTTTTCAGTTGCCTTTTGGACATTAAATATAATAGAATTCAAGTGTTTTCGATTTATACCGATTTCAACAAAGTTACAAGAATAGTTTTCTTGCTTTGAATTCGGTTCCCATATCTTTTTTTCTTTTTTTATAACTTTTAAAATTTCTTGACTTATCTTTCTCTTTGAAAGAAAATAATGAAATGTTATTAAATAACTCTCAAAAAAGAAGTAGAAAAAAATGCTGGTTCTGATAAAATGTAATATAGTGAAAAAATCAGTAATCCTCAGAACGAATATAAAAATCATCTCTATTTCTATATATTAACCATATAATATATGATTTAAATTCTGAGAAAATTATTAATTTTAATTTGCATTTCAGTTGAAAATTTTTAAAGAATTTTCCAATTTATGAAAATAAGACAGTCAATCGAAATACAATTATTATAATGTTAAATGGCATCTCGAATATTAAAATACTTAGGCGTATTTAATACTATTTCAAAGTCTAGAATTCAAAATATCAATGGAAATTCGAACAGTATGTTTATATACACAATAATGAATTACAACATTTTCATAATTGTAATATAATTTGATATAATTTATTTTTGTTAATATTTAATTAATATTATATCTAAATGAATTGTACATTTCAAACAGTGTAAAAACATGATAATATAATATAAATTTATCATCAATGCCCTCATTATTACATCTTTACTCATAAAATTGAAAATATTAAAATTAAAATGGAATAAATTAGTCTACAAATATAATGGTAAAGCATAACTTTTATAAATTTATATCGAACAATGCACTTTATTTCAAAGTATTTATTATCTAAAGATACAAAATA
Source organism: Centruroides sculpturatus (assembly GCF_000671375.1). Lineage (NCBI taxonomy): Eukaryota > Metazoa > Arthropoda > Arachnida > Scorpiones > Buthidae > Centruroides > Centruroides sculpturatus. Next base: position 1,278,495 of record NW_019384334.1, on the reverse strand, counting down.
CTAATGTCAAGAAGAGTTACATATGCAAATCAATTTAAATATTTTGAAACGAAGAACTATTGTACATTAATTAACGATTTTTAAAATTTATTTTATTTATTTTTTCTTATCTATTCACTATTGAAATTTAAGTATAGTAATAACATAATCATTATAAATTTGTTAAAATGTTACGATGTACTTAAATTTCTCTTCTATGATTATAACTTTGAGAACTGATCATAAATTTTGAAGCCAGCCTTGTTAAATAATGAACTACATATTGTTGTAACATAATGGAAATTGCAGTTAAGTAAATTTTAGTCATAGATTTTCCAGGAAATTCTTAATTACGCCCGAGTTTGCTCAGTATGACTTCATCAGTATACTGATTACTTACTTGCCTGTGGCCAAATAACATTTCCATCGATATTATGTTATTATTGTTAGTTGTTTAACTAAATAAATTTTTATCTTATGAAATTTTGTTTAATTTATATTTATTTTAGAAAAATCAGAAAAATTATACCAATATAATTTTTAAAAATTAATATTTTCAAAATAACAACCACTTACATATAAATAAGTTCGAAACTTGAGCAATTATAATCTTGTATATAATTTTATTTGCATAAGATATCTGTAAACAGTGTTAAATTACATATAACTGAATGCATTTTATATATTTTACATAACAAATTTATTATATAATTCTCATTTAAAAAAAAATACTTATATTTTAGTTAAACAAATTTTCAAGTACGCAAGACGTAGGGAGGATAGATTATTTCTTAAGAATGAATACGAAAAGAATTTACTCTAAATATTTCAAGTAAAAATTACTTTGATTTAATATTACTTATGCTATATTTAAGTTTAAAAATATTTAAATATATTATCCTTATTATTAAAACTAAAAATATTTATAGAGGTAATATAATAAAGAATTTAATCGATTTTTACATTTTATATAAAAGCATGTGTATTAAAAAACGTTTTCTGTTTTTATTATATTTTTAGTAGCAAAAAATTATATTTCAATTAAATATATTTCTTTAATTATTTGTAGATAATGATAATACCAAAATTAATTACAACGTTGCAGGTAATCATATGTTTAATTGTTAATAAACGAGTAGAAGAAACAAACCTTAATAAAAATATAATAAAGATGATTATAAAAATTAAACAAATAGTTTCAAACGAATTAAACTAGCAAATGTACATTAGTGTAAGTACAAAGTAGTATATTATATCATGACAAATTAATCTTTGAGAATAATAGCTTTGTGTTAATTGGCTGGACACAATGTGTAAAGCTTGAATTTTGTCTTGACAAATTAAATAGTTTCTAATTTGAATATGTATTTTGTTTATGCACATCTATTATACATGTTGCAAATATTAAATTTTCCAAATTAATCACGAATAAAATAGATGTGAATATCACTTAAGCAACTAACGAATGCACTTGATAGAAAATGGATTAAGACAGATTTTGATTAGAATATTTACTATAATAATTAAAGTTTCTAAATATGTAACATTGACATATCATAACCTTAAATATGTCAATGTTTGACATATCATAACCTTAAATTGAATAGTATTATTTAAGAAAGATACGAAGAGATGAATGGGAATTTCAAATATACTTAATTATATTGTTAGTCTTAAATGAGTTATAGAAAATAGTTTGAAGAAAACTAAAAATTGAGTAAAGTACTCTTCAGTAAATAACAATTTAGTGATCAATTTGAAATAAATTTAATTTTTTTTCAACGTAAAGAAAACTCTAAGTTAATGGGAACGGATTTTTCTCCAAATTACGTTACAAAAGTAATTAGTAAAATAGAATTGATTTGTTTTAACTAACCCGAGAGCTAATGCATATTCTTGAATAGAATAATTTGATTCGAATCAAGACCGACAGACACGTTTCCATTTTAAGAGAAAATTTTAGATCCGATATTAAACATTATCGGAAAAAATATTAAATTAATTACAAATATATTATTAATATTAATATTTTAATAATTATGGAGACATTTATCCTAAGTGAGAGAGAAGAAATATGAATTTCTAAATTGAGAAAGGAAAGATATTGGATTATATTTAACAATGTAAATTCTTTGCAATTCGAATTTTTAATTATTTAAATAAATGAATTTCATTATTTTCATCCAAAAATGATAATTTTAATACTATCAATACAACATGAATCATATAAATTATCGAGTAAAATAGCATACTTTTTAAAATAAATTATTCTTTATTAAGGTATTTTTAATATTAAACTAAGAAAAGTTCATTTTTTAATTTATACCTGATATGAGCCGTCATGGATTTAGTTAGATTCGATTTAAAAATCATAAAATTGTTTCATTCATATAAGTATTAGCCTATTTAAAATTCTGGATACAACATACTTTATAATTAAACTTAAATGAGTATACTAATTGATTGATTAATTAAATGATTCCTTATCTAATAAAAATTAAAAGTTATTTTATATTACTTTACAATTTTGTTACAAACATGCTAATAAAATTTAAAAGATGTATTTTTAATTAAAAATTCTATATCTGGTAAAATCTGAAATTCTCAACAATAAAAATTAAATGCTTGTAAAGAAGTTAAACTTTCTCGTTAAATATATAATTTGAAATTTAAATGAGTTTATAAATTAAGTTAATCATGAATTTAAAGATCCGTAACTGAAAAATTATACGTATATATCGGTCTGTATTTCTGTATAATCAAAAGTAAATTAATTCTTTCTACAGAAATGATAGTTCTATAATGGGAGGAAACATAATATCAAAGCATATAATGGTTTAGTTTGTGGGAGAGAAACAGAGATAGACTATTAAAATATTCTGAGAACCATTTTATAAAATATGAAAATGTATAATAATAAACAGAGACAAAGTTTGTTTTTAAAATATTCGTAGTTAGAAGGTAAACACATAAATTGTGGTGCTCACAATTCGTCTTGTTTACAACACCGGAACACAAAATCAACAGCGGAGCCGATCTACTTTTTAACAGTTTTTTCTGCCGAAATATTTAAATTTGCTAAATAATTTCCATCAGCTTTCATATTTAACCAATGCCAGAGGGACTGTTATGTATATTTTGTTCAAAATTACGCAAGCGGCATAGTTACTCTCTCTGGCTGTTAATGGTAATAATTGTATATATCATACAATTTTTCATTGCAATAAGCACTTTGATGAATAGTTGAATTTTTCAACTATCCTCTTGGTATTTTTCCTTGCTTATAATAAGTCCCGCGTAGTAATTAACGGGTTAACCGAATACTTTTTAAAACTAAGTTTTATTCGTACTTCGCATTGAAGTTGATATTAATAAACAAACATTTTTAATCATACAACTGTTGAAAACAATTTAATTAAATCTAGAAATTGTCTCTTTTAGGCTGTTCGAATCGGCTTTTTGTTTCCAACTACTGCTTTTATCTTTCCTTTTTTCCAGTTTACATCTTTCTTTCTTTTTATCCTCGTTTACAAAAATCTCCCAAGAGTTAATCCTTTTCATAGAAATCTTTGTTCTTCATCCTTAAGTTTAGCTTATCCTAAATTCATTCAAAATAATTCCATTGTATACACGTTACACTCTGTGTGTTGAAACTCTTCTTTTGGTGTAACATGTCCAAACATATCCATGTATAGTGTATTATTAGGATCCAATTCATACGCAGAGAACAAAATTATGATATTTAATACTATTTTAAATAAAAAATTTTCTTTATTTTATGCGAAATTTAAAATCGCGTGAGTTGCTTAGAACGCACATGTCGCGCAATTTGAAAATTGATTGTAATAATATTTAATTCCGTTTAGTTTACATTTTAAATTATTAACATCATAATTTTTCACGTGATGAAAGTACACGAAATATAAAAATTTAACATTACTGTATGTTATCCGAAAGAAGGACTTATCCTCCATTTTGATTTCAAAAAATATTCTAATTCTTTTTTTACACGTAGTTCAACAATAATTCGTAAAATTAAATACTGTACGATAACTTAGTAAAATATAANAACACCGATAAAATAAATATTTTGTTTTTTTGTTTATATTTTATTTTCTATTATAAAAAATATTTAAATTTTTTACAATTGAAATGAATTTTATAAAATATAAAATATAAAAAAATACAAAATATCAGAAACTGTTATACAAATATTAGTTATTGTAGAATCGTTCTCGTCATCATCTGAAAAATAAACATAAAATAAAATAAAAGTTCTTAAAGTTTTATTTTATTGCAAGAGAAAATATTAAATATTTATTATTAGATAACTCAATATTGTGGCAAGATTCTAGTTCAGCTTTAAACGTGGCCATGTTGTAAGGGGTCAGATTGTCGACCCACTGCACATTATGGCCACGTCGACTTCATATGCCCTATACTTACATAACATGACAATTATAGTGGCATGATTTCCAGCGATATAGACATACTGTAATCTTCACATGATGAATAATAGGAAAGGACTTCTCTGAAGTTTTAAGAGTAAATAATCCGTGAAAAATCGCGTTTAGGACCACGGTATTTTGGCTTTTTAGTCTATATAATTTTATTTCGCAGTAACAGTATAATAACATACATGATATATCAGCTATTATGAAATAATAGCTCATTCCTCATTCACCTACCATGTGGAATTTTGAAACAATATCAGGTTTAGTTTTATATAAAGTAAAGTAAATGAGTTTATAAATTAAGTTAATCATGAATTTNGTTTGCGTGAAAGTCCTATGTTCCATGACACTCTTGACATCTTTTTACATAACGCCCCATTTGCAGAAAGTTGAAATGTTACGTTTCAATGAATAGTTAAACCTCGTTATAATTAGAAACACAATCTTCAGGAAACATCGGTAAACGTTGAAAGGTGTAAAAATTGCAAGTCACAACAAAGCGAAAGCGTTAATAGAATCATTGTAAAAATTGCTAAAGCTAATCTCCACGACACACACTAGGAATCTGACAGACCCCATTTAAAACTAAAATCGTCCGTAATGTTTGTTTATTATTACAATAAATCATTTCATGTAAATTTATCTTATTCATATACCTGTTGTTGTAATAATTGCGCTCTTTTAATGTTTTAATGCATTGTTTCGGTTATTATATTTATTTTAATTTCCTGTGGGATCTTGAAGACCCCAGTGTTTGGTTCGTGTTTGTATTTTCAGTTTAGTTGATATTTTTGTTATTATGTATGTTTTGTATATAATGCATATTTTTGGAGTTTTTATAAACGGATTTTCGTTGTAAATGTAATTATTTCCGTTTATAGTTTTTAGAATGGTTGATAATAGCAAAAACATTCAATATTTTGAAATATCATTTACAGGTGACAAAGATGGAAAGAAGTTTGTTGAAGTATTTGTTGAACAGTTCAGTACCAAATTACTTACAAAAAAAGGACTCGTTGAGTGGTTTGTTCCAGATCAAATGACAGAAAAACCAAAATGTTCACCTCTTTTCTTCTATAAAAATTAATAAAAATGATTATTTCTCAAGAATGAATTTTATAATCTTATTTCTTTCAAGTTTTTCTTTTGAAAATTTGAATACAGGTTTTATTTCTATGATCTCTAATTGGCAAAATTTTTTCCAGAGCTAGAGAAAAGTCAGAAAAAAAAACAGCTTAAAACAGCTTTACAGAATACTTTTTAAATAAAAAGTGTTTTTTATCATACAAAATAAAAATATATTCAAAAAGTTTACAAGTTATTTTTAAATCAGAAATAAGCATTTGGTTATGAAATTATAAAATTATTGGCTAATCATTATAATTTAAAATAATGAAAATTACAAAGTAAAGCGGATAGAACTGAAATAATTTGTTTATTTTTTATCAAATTATTTATAATCGAATATTAATGTAATTATAAACATGACATATACAAAAGTATTTTTCGCTCAAAGTTGATGTATGCAGCTTTAGAATAAGTAATTTTAATGTACTTGTTTATGTTGAAGTTACTTTACTATAAAATCAGAAAAAATTATTTCTATTATTGTGAGATATTCATCTTGAATATTATATACTTACTGAATGTAGAGTCAAAATGCAATTAAATTGTAATTTTGAATTATTGTTCTCTTATCAATTTCAAGTAAATTTTATAAATTATGGTATAACAAAGTGTCAAATAAGGAATAAACCTTGGCAGTTCTATATATATCCTATCAAGACACGAAGCATCAATTCCATCTGATAAAGTTGAAATCAATGTTCCATAACTTATCTTGATAGGATACATTTCCATTGTCAAATCTGATTCCATCGTTATAAAGTTTAATGTTATTGAGTGTATTACTGATATATACAATAAATGAAAGTGACTTGGGGATGTATAAGGGATATCAAATGTGACAGAAAATGCCCAATTTCGCAGATTCTCAGAGAAACTTTAATACGAATCCTAAACACATCAATACATTTAATTCTAAATTTTCGTTTCTTCTTGTTCTGATGAATTAATGAGATATTCTACAAGAGAATTATAAATCAATTTCCTGTTAATGAATGCAACAGCAGACTAAAAGAAGCTCGAGTGGTTATTGTTGGTAATTTAGTTTTATAAGATTATTTCTCAAATCAGTGGACAAATTAGCACATGGATAATTTATATAAATAATAATAAATAGAAAAAAACTATATGACACTTTACGATTTTTCTTCATATACTTTCATAGATTTATATATCTTGCTATTGATGACACAGTTTACATTATTTCTTGTTACATCGAAAAGATTTTAATACAAACGAGAACAGATAAAAATTTTTAGTTGAATACGTCAAGAATGCTGGAAATGTCGATTAAAAAATTCGATTAGCTTATTTGGAATGAAGCCAGTAAAAATTATTTTTACTACATTTACTTATAAGGTATTCTGAGGGGAGTGAGTTGGGGTCGAAATAACTTCGAATATAGGCTTATATTCTTCTCCATAATTTACAAAACGTATTAAAACAGATACTTTTATTACATAACAAAATAAATTAAAATTTATTTTATTTTCTTATTATGTTTTTACATAAAGAAAATTAAATCGTGATTTCTTTCATCGTCTATATTTAGGCCGAATAACCCTTCTGGTATCTATCTCTTCTATATGAGCCTACAAATAAGAAGAATCCGACAACTAAATATTGTACACTTAAACGGTTTCCTGTAGTTAATAAATATTAACTGAATAATTATTATTTAAAGACATCAGATTTACTTTTAGATTTAACATAATAATTGGTGAATAAAAAGCATTTTAACAGATTGACAATGTAATATATAGCCATTTCATAAAATTAAAATTTAAATAGTTAATTAAAATTGATAAATTATAGTGTTGAAAGAAAAATTTTGAATCTGTTTTGAGTGCTTGTTTCCTTAACTTTATGCTATTTTCTCTAGATACGTGTGTAGTTAGTAAACTTAATTAAAATAAGATATAAAGAGAACTCATTAACAACTTCACTCTTTTTATTTAAATTTAACATGTTTTATGTCCTTTATTCGATTTTGGAAGATCTAAAGATAAATTCCTAATATTATTCATTATTCTTCTTTTATTATTTAAATATAGCAAACTTTTCATTAACTAAAATTCTCATTTAAGATTCTATTGATATAGAAATTTTGATAAATTCAAAACAGAAAATTATTTTATCAACAGCATTTGCTTGTTTCATAATAAAGTTTTTGAAATTTTAATTCGTAATTATCTGTTGTATTTGGAAAATAAAAAGGATATTAGTAGTTACTTTTCGATTTTATTATTTATATAATATAAAAATATAAGAGAGAATTAAGAGCATAGTATAGCCTCAAACATACAAAAATATAAAATGGCTCAAAAGACATCTAATCGTATGTTTCTTGTGTTCCACATGAATATGAATCGTAAACTATCGTAGAATAATATATGCTTCTTTTACAAAATTGGTTTAGAACTGTAGATATTTTGGCATAACTGATACATAATAATAAGATATAAGTTGAATATTTGTAATAGTTAATTGACTTTTAAACCACTCTGTATAGCTTATACTGAATATTATCAATATTATATTTCAAAATTACTTATTATAAATTAACTATAAAGATATCTTGTATTATTTTATTAATCAATTCTAAAAATTAGATCAATTTTATGTAAATGTTTAAAAAGCAAACTTAATTTTTTAATCAGTTTTTAATTAATAGTTACAACTGTACTTGGAACACGCGAAAAATCAAACACGATTAACTGATTTTTAAGCCACCTTGTATTAACACGTATTGAACATTTATNTGAACCTACAACTACACGATTTATATTTTAAAAATAATTAAATTTACTTAGCATTCAAAACTTGCAAATTTTGAAAAAAACAATTTTGCTGATTAAATGCGGACAACCGTTTAACTGAAGTAAAACGGATTTTCCCTTTGCTATGGATGTCTGCCTAGTTCAGTTCAGCCACATTCCACTACAGTTCGCCTTTATTATCAGTTCGAAATGGGGTGGTTCCATAATACCCGCAGTGTTCCATAATACCACCTTCTCCTCTAGTTTTTAGATGTTGTACATTTCAAATAACTTAAAGTGAAAATAAGTTACTTTCATTGTTATTTAACTGTAAAATTAATTTTATTCACTTAATTTACATTTTTGTTTCAATAAACGAGCAAAAAATATTTTATGACTATTGTTTTAATTGTTATAAATAACATTTTAACAGAAAAAGAGATACTTTTTCTTACTAGAATTTTTAATTAAAGTTTTAATGAGTAAATATTTAAGAGAAAACATGATAATGTTTTTCTTCGATTCATGGTAGCAATTTTCAACTTTACCTCTTCAATATTATAAATATTTGAATATAATAAATAAATTCATTAACTGTATTAAAATCTCACAAACAAATAATTAATGAGATAAATATGTATATAAATATTATAATTATCTTAATATTTACTTATATAATCTTGTTAATTTTTACTCTAAAATAAAAAGTTGCATTACTTTTTGTTTTTCATTAATTATAATTTGTAAAAAATTAAAATAATTCATTGTTGATTGAAGCGTACTAAAACAACAAGTTTTTTATTCAAATTTAAGAGAGGAAGAAAAAATTTTATTCAGCGAAGTATTTTTTATTTGCGAGACGATGTATTCAACAATGTTTAAGTTATTGTAATATCAATAAATCATTAAATAAAACAAATTTGTTAATTTACTTTTATTAACTAATTAAATAATAAACGACTTTTAAATAAGGCAAAACTCAGTAAAACATTGCTAATCCGGACCCTGTAAATCCGGTCTTCGCAAAACTGTCTTTTCAAAAATTGAACAGTAATTTAAGAGTTTTTCATAATAGAAAAATTATAATTAACGAGTAATTGTAATTATAACGAAATTATAATTGAGTTTTTTCATATCTGAAAGTCTGCGTTAACTTGCATTATATTACTATAATCGATAAGTTACTAAAGACTGTATATTGCTGTATACACCGAACTGTCATGAAATTTTTTGAGCTCATTTCCTGTAATAATAAATTCAGCACTGTAACCTACTAAAGCACGACAAGACTTCTGTAAAGAGCTAATCTAATAAATTGCTGTACTGTAAATGACAGTATATCCACCTTCTCGTTTTCCACGTCGTCGGAGAAAACACCGTAGTTGCTCGGGCTTTCCTAAACTCGGACAACACTCCCTATTAGTTTGAGTTAGAGAGGATTACTTTTATTGTTTCATGAAATAATTGGTAAAAAATTGCTGTTCTTGTACAATAATTTTTAAAGAACAATCAATGTTGTATAAAGTCATTCCAAAAATGATGAAAAATTGCAATTGAAATGCCTTATTGAAGCAAAAAATATCAGAAGGTTCTCATATTTTACCAATAAATCGTATTTAATTTTTGTAGTTTAGACAATAATTTCTGAAAAACGATACATGTACTGGTCAGTACACCAGAAAAAAAAACATTTAATAACTCAAATTACTGGTAATTAAAATAACATTTTAATTATTAGTAATTTGAGTTATTAAATGCTCAATTTATTTTTTAATTAAACAAATCGTAAAAAATGGCATATAATATCAGGTTTTTAGCAGAATTCTAAAAATTTACATTAATTTTAGAATCTGTTAAATTATCGACACAGAATTATTATCGAGAATTAAGGCAGTGGCTCCACGCCAAGAGAAAGTCACTGACTTATATGCAAAAATCAGTTGCCAATTTTCGGCAGTCAATTTTTTGCCCCAAATGCTTATAGAAATTCTAAATATCTCGTTCGAAAGATACTTTTTCTTAGGTAGAGTGCAAAATTTCAGGATTTTCTATAAAGGGGTTGCCGAAATATAAGCAATTAAAAACTGCAAAAATCGCCAAAAAAAGAGCAGAAACTACATGTTTTTCTGCCTTTCTTCATCCTTACTGCAGGCATCTGGCTCTTAGGGAAAATTTACTGGGTTTAAAAAGCTCAAATTTTAAACTTAAGCCTAAATATCTGAGTAGGGGCCATACAGTCTTCCCAGGAGGCATCCCAAATCGTCAGATCGCCCAACTGATGTGATGCCTTAGTTTATCAAAATCAAACTATAACTTTTTGATAAGTTTTGCATTAAAGCATCGATAATGGTGTAGGGTTTGATGAAATGAAACATTTAAGGATTTACTGCTTGTAAAAATTTAGAAAAATTTACATTTTTGTAAATTAAATTTCTTGCATACGCCAACTAAATTAAAAAATCAGAACAATGCATTTATTCTTAAAATAATTATTGCATATTAAAAATTTTTGGCTATGTGTTCCGTTATGCCCCACTGTGTGGGGTACTGTGAGACAGTGTACAGATGATGATAGAGGCCCACCAGTGGCCAAGCGATTCCATTCCCTAAACAATGAGAGTTAAGGCGTGGGTTCGAGCCTCGTCCAGACGGGCTGGCCACTTGAAATTTTCCGGGTTTTGTTCACGTCTGTAACGCCTGAATAGGGGTCAGTTACCCTTAAAAAAACTCCCGGAAGCCATTATTCCCCGCGTAACGACCATCATAAACGCATAACGACCATCATAAACGCATAACGACCATCATACTATTACATGACAATTACGAAAGACTTACCAGGTGGAGATATAACCTCGAAACTCATGTCCAACTAACTAAAACAAGACTACACCTACAAGACAGATAGGGCTATATGAAACAACCCTAAACAGCAATAGTTAAGTGAATAATTTTATTTATAATTAACACTATTATTATTATTATTGCTGCTGTTGTTGTTGTTGTTACTATTGTGTGGGATTATGTAGATTTTTTCTATTCACGCGATTTTCTATCAGGGGATTCTAGTATTAAATTTAATATCACTTATAAGTACGTCTTTTAGACCTGGTCGCCTTTATCAAGACGTTAATCACTATTTTAATGTTTTGTGTCATCTGATCATACAATAAAATTCGACGTCTATTTATAGGTATATTATTGTGTGTATTTTTTAATGGTGAATCGTCAGTCCTTCCTAATGAAAGTTTTAGCGTTTTGTCTTCAAGTCGTTTTAAAAAATGCAAGCATGCAACTTCTTTGTGTGGTCTTTATTAAAATATAAATAATCCGAAGTTTGCGTGAAAGTCCTATGTTCCATGACACTCTTGACATCTTTTTACATAACGCCCCATTTGCAGAAAGTTGAAATGTTACGTTTCAATGAATAGTTAAACCTCGTTATAATTAGAAACACAATCTTCAGGAAACATCGGTAAACGTTGAAAGGTGTAAAAATTGCAAGTCACAACAAAGCGAAAGCGTTAATAGAATCATTGTAAAAATTGCTAAAGCTAATCTCCACGACACACACTAGGAATCTGACAGACCCCATTTAAAACTAAAATCGTCCGTAATGTTTGTTTATTATTACAATAAATCATTTCATGTAAATTTATCTTATTCATATACCTGTTGTTGTAATAATTGCGCTCTTTTAATGTTTTAATGCATTGTTTCGGTTATTATATTTATTTTAATTTCCTGTGGGATCTTGAAGACCCCAGTGTTTGTTTCGTGTTTGTATTTTCAGTTTAGTTGATATTTTTGTTATTATGTATGTTTTGTATATAATGCATATTTTTGGAGTTTTTATAAACGGATTTTCGTTGTAAATGTAATTATTTCCGTTTATAGTTTTTAGAATGGTTGATAATAGCAAAAACATTCAATATTTTGAAATATCATTTACAGGTGACAAAGATGGAAAGAAGTTTGTTGAAGTATTTGTTGAACAGTTCAGTACCAAATTACTTACAAAAAAAGGACTCGTTGAGTGGTTTGTTCCAGATCAAATGACAGAAAAACCAAAATGTTCACCTCTTTTCTTCTATAAAAATTAATAAAAATGATTATTTCTCAAGAATGAATTTTATAATCTTATTTCTTTCAAGTTTTTCTTTTGAAAATTTGAATACAGGTTTTATTTCTATGATCTCTAATTGGCAAAATTTTTTCCAGAGCTAGAGAAAAGTCAGAAAAAAAAACAGCTTAAAACAGCTTTACAGAATACTTTTTAAATAAAAAGTGTTTTTTATCATACAAAATAAAAATATATTCAAAAAGTTTACAAGTTATTTTTAAATCAGAAATAAGCATTTGGTTATGAAATTATAAAATTATTGGCTAATCATTATAATTTAAAATAATGAAAATTACAAAGTAAAGCGGATAGAACTGAAATAATTTGTTTATTTTTTATCAAATTATTTATAATCGAATATTAATGTAATTATAAACATGACATATACAAAAGTATTTTTCGCTCAAAGTTGATGTATGCAGCTTTAGAATAAGTAATTTTAATGTATTTAATTTGAAATTATAGGTGAAAACATTTAACTATTCGCATACTCTAAGGAGTTTTTACGAAATATAAATATATATTTAAAATGAAGATATTTTTTAAGTGAAGAAAAGCGAATTATTTTACTATCTAATGTAGAACATCTCGTTTTGTTTAAAGTCTTTTGTATCAATCAATTTGCCTTAAAGTGATTATGCGTTTTCTGACAATGATCTAAAAAAATTTCAATCACCAGCACTTGAACAAACTTCAAATATAACAAAAAGAGTATGAACACTTGTCGAGTTTTCCGAGTTAGTCCTTGAATAGATTCCACGCGTTTGCCCGCTGGAAATATCTTTCTTTCAATGTAATAAACTGGAAGAGAAGTCGATCCAATTTTTTGTATCTCTGATATCAATTTTCTATAATAAATGGAGTGATTTGAAAACATAATACATGTACTTCGAATTCATAAATATTCCAATTGCTTTGCAAAGCGTACTTTATAATAACAGGATGTATTTATTCGTGTTGTCAAAGCTATATGATAATCTGGAAATCATCTATACAAATGCATTGATACTATAGCCAAGAATCAGCGATTACAAAAATAACTGTTAATCTATGCGTACATCAGTCTATGGAGTCAATGAACAAGAGCTAAAAGATTAAGAGAGATGGATTCAAAAGTACATTTAACAAATAATACGGGAATTAGTTTAAGAATTAGTTAAATTGAATATAAATTTACTTTAGTCAGCATCTATGTAATCTGTAAATAATCGTTTTCATACAATTTAACCCTATGTGACTTAATTTTTCCTCGTTTGTTTGCGTTCTTAGTTTTTAAAAACGATTGATAATTAAAGAAAATATGTTCTTAAAAAAGGTAAATAATTAAAGATAAATTTAAGTAAAGCTTTCTGTAATTATATTTTAAAGTATTAATTATTCATGATAAATTTTTACTTATTTCTTTAAAAAAGTTTTGTACATGTATGTTTTAACGATTTACTTGTTTTACATCGTAATTGCACTAATATACCAGTTAACGTTATTTTAAATAAAAACATATTTATTAAATAAAAAATTTAATTCATGAATTGTAATTTCATTAAGCAGTTTTTGAAATAATAACTTTTAATTATCAATTTTTTATATAATTAGTTTTTTTGTTTTTTAATTAAGTCTAATACAAAGAGAATCTATCGAGAAGAGTGAAATTTTTTCTAAAAAGAACTTAGCTATTCTCTCTCTTAGTGAAAGCAGTACACGTTATTAAGTCCTCAGCACTTAAAGTCAATTATTATAAAGAATACGTATATACTACTTGAATTTTATTCATTCCAATTAATTCTTTGAAAATTAGAAAACTTTCAACGTCATCGTTTTATATTTGTGATATAAACAAAAGGAATTTTATTGAAATCCATTTAAAACTTTTCGATTTATGAAATGTTAATTAACAAATCTTGGTAATATTTTATTTTTATAATTTTCTAGAAACGTGCTTAAATAAAGAAAAGAAAAATTCAAATTCTATCAAAATTTATCAGTTTAAAAATTTGAAATAAAAGATGTTGTTGTTACTATTGTGTGGGATTATGTAGATTNATTCTATCAAAATTTATCAGTTTAAAAATTTGAAATAAAAGAAATATATTTCATTCAATTTACGCTTTGAGATTAGTTTACATTTATCAGTTCATTAGTAAAAAATATAAAAATATAGAATTAAATAATATTTAACCAATAATTGAAATTAAAAAATGTTTCATGTAATGTTTTAAGTTTGAATCTGGATAACTTTTTTATTAATTATAATTATACATTGAAATAAATGAAGTAAAAATTTCTGCTGTTTTAATGATCAGTCCATAAGACGGATACTTCCAATATATTTGCTTACCGTCTCCATTCCAAGATTAAATACCATTCGTCGACCTCTCTCTATACTAACACAAAATAAATAAAAATCGCATATAAAAGGAAAAAACAAATATATAGGCCTATATTAATAACAATTTTGTTTTATTAAAGATAAATTAAAATTTAAAATTGTGTTTTATTTTACTAAAACTTGAAGACATCAATTATTATTATATATTGTTATTTGATTATATTTATAAATATAATAAGTTTATCACTGACCACTACACGACCCATAGTAATTATTCAACTTTCAGATAAATCAACTGACCTGCTAGGAAGGTCGTTAGCAACAAGATTGGGGACTTCTGATCTGGCTATTTTCAAACTAGTTATTAGATTAAATTAAAAACAAACCAATATTTATTAGAAAAATTTGATGAAACAAACAAATATTTTCAAGCAGATTTAGCGGTCATTTTTAGGTTTATAATTACTACTCAATGTAGTCTGCATTTTACAAAATTTTTCTTTGTTTTACTTGTTTTATGTATTATTAGATGACTCATCAATTTAAGCATTGAAAGGTACCCAAATTGTAGAAAAATCCAAATTTATGATAAGCTATATTTTATGATACTTTAACTATTCTTCAGTATAAAGGTAATGGGAAAATAATCGCATCAATTATCTTTTCAGGATCTTTCGAGTAATAATTAAATATTATTAAATCCATTCTCTGAAGGAAAGAAAAATATTGAATACTTGAAATAAACATTACATAACCGTTATTACATAGTACAATTTCTAAATATCAATAATTGAAAGAAGGAATGTAACTTTCTCAGTTACCAATCAAAATGATGCATTTATTCTGATTTTTCGATGAAGGATCTTTTATTCATTAAGAATATATGAATAGAAATTTGGTCAATGTTTTGAAAATATGTAGCTATATTTTCTCAAATAAAACCATACAACGAAATTTTTATATCATAAATATATTTTATGACATTATTATAAGTGGAAATTATTTCATTTCATAAATAATAATAATAATAAAGGTTAGGTAGTTAAATATTAAAGAAGTACAATAAATTTTACTGAATTTTGTATTAAGAAGAAGTTAATGCATTAGGTATGCCTGTTTTATTTAATTTTAATGTTTCAATGAGTTTTAAATAAGTTTGCTGTAATGTAATGATACTGAGTTATAGCACACAAGTTGTTTAAAAAATCATGTAAATTTAATATTTATATTTTAGGCTTCAATTAACAATATACAATAATATAAAAAGTACAATTTAATTAACGAAACGCAAGAACACCAATTTATCGTTATGAAACAAAACTGAAAAATGAGAACTCGGGAACGATTTTAAAAGTTTCAAAGTAAAATACTTTTAATGTGTAATAAAAATAATTTTACAATATTAATAAAATTGGAATTCATAACAAAACTACTACAGTATTTTTTAAATCCACGAGATATGTATTAACGAAAAGAAAAAGCTTATTTACTCATGTAAAAGTTTAATTGATAGATATTCAACCCATTTCTCGATTATATAAATTTATTACCGAAGAAAAGATATAAGAGAAGTAGATTTTTAGTAGAAAAAAATTTCGATAATATAAAATTAAAAAAAATATTCCTAAATCAGAAATGATCATTAAATTTGCCTAAGTAGATATAGTATTGTTTGCCCAAGAGAGTGTCGTAATTATTCCAGATGCCGCAGTAATAACATACGTAAATACACGAGTTACTTAGCTTATTTCCGTAATTAAAGTCCCAAGGCACGTCATTCGGCCATTCATTCTTTTTCTTTCTGACTAATTCACTTCTCGTCTGAACTTCCTTAGTTGTATAGATGAAAACAAATATAATTTATGATTATGACAAAATCTTGCTTTTAATGACATTGTAAAAGGAGTACAAGTTCTTTAATGACATTTATTTAAAAGATTATTTTAGATCACCGAAATGGAGAAAATATATTTTAAAATACCAATTAAAGTAAGGAAAAAAGTTATTTCGAACTTTTCTCAACACCTTACCACCAACTCGCCTTCTTGTAAATGAAACTTCTATGTTTGTTATGAAGCATGTCGCTGTTTTGAGATGTTGCTTTGTTCATTTTGTCCTTATCTTTCTTTCATACAAGGAATGCGTTGGGCACTGACAGAAAAGGTTTTGCTTTTTTTAGATAACATAAGTGATAAAGGGAATGGAATGTTGTTCTACTAACAAGGTAAGCAGACCTTTTCTTTGACGTTATCTCGATTCTATCAAACGTTACAAACTTACTCTGAACCAAGAATGAATGGACAAAATTACTTCTCATTATAGTTTATAGCTTCTTGTTCAAACGCATATAGATTATGTTTATATCAGATAGAAGAATTTTGAAATGCAAATTAAGTAATTTAAAAAAATAGAAAAATTTTATTATGTAAATTTCCTTCGTAAGTTTTTATAATAGATATATATTCGAAAGAATAAAAACTCTAACTTAAAAGTTTAACAATAACATGCTAATTTTAATTCGTAATTGTATAAATACTTATTATAAATTAATTATAAAGATATCTTGTATTATTTTATTAATCAATTCTAAAAATTAGATCAATTTTATGTANTAAAACATATTCATTTTAATGAAGATTTTATAATAATTATCAACTCTAAATAAAAATATGAATATATACTTATCAAATAAGTTTATAATTTTATATATTAAACTTAATGTATGTACTTTGATTTCTTTTATACTTTTAAATGTTCTTAATTAATAAGTGAATACACTGTAAGTAAACTTTATATATTCATTTTATGTTTAACTTTATAAAAGATTAATTAAATAATAAATAAAAATAAAGCCGCTGACAAAATTTAATATGTTTGAGCGAGATAGAAATTAAATGAATTCATTAACCATTTTAGCTGGAACAAAATTTCATTGATTCTTATAATCCATGTCTTATAATTTTTGAATTATTTGCGATTTATCTATAATTTATATGATTATTTTGTTTTTAAAACGTCTACAAGAATTTAAACTAACTTTAACTGGATTATAATTAATTATTTTACATTAAAAAATATCTTAAGCATTAGAAAACAACCCTGTTCTGTTGAAATCCGTTAAATGACACGAAAGGAATATATTTGAATTTATTTTATGTGAGATATTTAATTCTAAGATGCTTATAGCAGTACTTAAAGAGCAAAGCCCCATAACTTTCAAATGATCTCTTCAGAAGAAATTATATTTATTCTTTCTATTATCCTTCTTGTCTATTGATTTCTCTTTAGTTTTTCAGCAAGAACAGCTTTAATCGTCTATTTTTAATTTATAATAAATAAATAAATGTATTTTGTAATAAAAATTGCATCAATTATAATTTAATAATTTTATTCGACAAAACTTTTATAATAAATTTCAAAAATTTATGTAGTTTTTGTAAAAAAGTAAAATCAAATAAAATCCATTTTATGTAGTAAACAAAAATAATTTTTATTCTTTGTTTCTAATGTTGAAAGTATCATATAATTTAAAACAGATCAATAAAAATTAATATAAGCTTCATTAAATCGAATATAAAGAAATATTTAAACCATCTAAAACTATATGTTTTTATTTATTTTAAAATAAATTTTAATTGCAATTAAAATCGCATAAAAGTTCTTCAGTCTGTATTTAGAAATTAATATAAAAATAAATTATAATAAAAATATTTATAACGTTGAGAACAATGAAGATTGTAAAATATTCAAGTCACTAACACTTTATTCTTATAAAATAAACTTACAGAATATAAATACATTTTATTGATTGGTGAAATTTATAGCGTGAAAATTTTCAAACAAAATTATAATTTTATTTGAATTCGATTTAAAAAATTATTTAAATTATGTTTTAATTATTTTTGTTGTCTTAATAAAAAATTAATTTTCGGATTAATATTTATAAACTATATTCTGTAAATGTAACTAAAGAAACAAAATTTTGGTAAATAAATTGCATTTTTAATATGTAAACATGTTATATAAATATTATATTAGAGAAGGATAAATTATTTATAGTTATTAATTTTGAATTTTATTTGAATTCTTCATTTAATTTAATTTTCACGTATAAAAACTTAGTTGAAACTGTTCAATAAATTAATATTTTTATTCTGTAAAAAATACATAGAAGAAAGTAAAACGTCTTCACTTTTCGGCATGTCCAATTACCAGCAACAACAGCCTTTTATTGTCGAGACGACCTTTTATTAGAGGCTATGCTTCTGCAAAAATATGCAATATTAATTAAATTAATATTTTTATTCTTAATTTTCTAAACATTTTCAAAGTATTATTAATAAAAAAATAATAAAATATTTTTTATTATAGGTTGATTTTGTTTATAATTTTTAATCAACTTGTATATTATTGTAAAGAAACAAATGTTTGATTAAAACTATACTAAGTTTGAAAATATATATAAAATGAATAATTAATGAGTTTGTTTAAATTCTTTTATTTTACATGTACATTATTCGACCTGTTGCCTGTTGAAGCGTATCCTTTACTTACAGTGACTGATGACTGTTTGGTACCGGACACTAGAGACCATTCTGTTCTACATCAGGCAACATAAAGCCCATAATTACGGTCTCGAGACACGCTATCTGATAGCTTCAATGTTAACGACGTTCACTCTCTGTGACAAGTAACTAGATCCAAGTTGGGATAAAATGAAAATCCCTTCGTACAAACTGTCGATCCAGTTCTGGGTGGTTATACGTTCTCCACTAATATCTGTCTGCAGCAATTATCCTTTCCGAAAGCTGTTTGCTTCATATGCTTCCTAACTACTGACATCTGTTAACCTCTCATTAGGTGCTATTAACTTTCTCAGAATGTTATATTAATGTTAGTTATTTTCTATAAACAATGAAATAACTTATGAAATAACATAAAAAAAATGCAACATTAACATTAGAAACGCATATAAAATGAGATAATAATTTAATTAACACAATTAAATTTAAGAATTATTTAATAATAAATTCACAGGCATTGTTATTAGATAAAGGATAATATAATATAAGCTGTTTGATTATATTTTAAATGTTCGAATGTCATGTAATTAATATTGTGTATTTTTAAGATTGCATTATTGTACTTAGCATACAAAACCTCTTTCAGTTTGTTTTATTTAGAAAAATATGCTACAATAAGAGAAAGAAAAACAAATTACTCTGATTTAAATACGGATTTTTAACAGTTGTTTAAAATTCTACAATAACCGTATTTTAAAATACTGCGCAAGTTCAATGGCTGCACTCCTGGATGTGGATCTTGTTGCCAAGACAACGTCTATAAATTCTAATTTTCTCTTTTAATTTTCTTATGAAATATAACTTAATTCTATTCATGTAAAATTGATATTCCTATTTTTATTAGAAGAAAATGCATTATGCTGAAATAAAAGAGTTCTCCCTCTATTAAGTTAAATTAAAATATCATTATATGCCTTAAAAATATATAAATATTCACGAATTTAATTTGAATAAAATAAATTAAATATATATAAATTAATAAACAAACGTCTTAATTAAAAAATTAATTTATAATTGCATAAAAAGTTGAAAAAATAGGATATAATAATCAACATATTTAAAACTATACAAAGAATATATTAATATTTTAAAATTATTGATGTAAAAGTCCAAACTAAAATTTATTTTATTTCTTTCTTAAAGATGCTTAACATTTTAAATGAAAATAATTGTGATAAGCATAGACTACACTATTAAATAATACTTAATAAAGTAAAAACTGAACACCATACTGTCCATGTTAAAAGAGGAAATTTTCCACAAGATGTTTACAAATACTCGTTCGTAATTAAAAGTAATTTTATTCATAATAAATAATAATAATGTAATATACGATAATTTGTAATTGTAGTTATCTGTTATATTTTGTGTTCGTATAATTTTAATTGATTTTTATTAAGATATAAGTTATTGTTCTATATAAAAGGTGGCCACACAAGCCAAATAGTATTGTCTATGTCGCGATAATAAATAAATAAAAATTATCATTCTCTAACTATAGTTGTGATGTTATTTATAGATTTATAAAATCGATGAAGAATGTTTACTTTTTATTATATATATAATATAATTTGATTTTTGATTTTAAAAAAATTGATATAAAATTATGTATTATATGAATGTACTGTACAAATTACATTTTGGTGATTTATTTTTTCGATTAAAATTTATACAATTATTCTTAGAAATTTGTAAAAACAATTTTGCAATTTTTTAAAATAATTTTTGAAGATTAAAATTTTTGTTTGTATAAAAACAACATTATTAACCTTAATAAATTAATTAATAAAATATTATTATAAAATAAATAATTATTTTTAAAAGTGAAATAAATTGTATTACTCCAATTAAAATTAATTTCATTATAATTTTTATATGAAATTTTTTTGTTCTTACGTGAAAAAAACAGGATTATTTTAATCCGCTTTGCAACTTTTAAAAATTTGAGTAAGACTTGTAAAAACTTTGGCTTTGACAATTATTCAAATTAATTAATTCGAATTATTATCAAGTGAAATTAATGCTAAATATAAAAATATATTTAAAAAAGAGTTTTCTGATATAAAATTTTTGAATTGAATTCATTTAATATAATCAAGAATATTTAAAATGCAACTAAATTTAGGGATAATTTCTTCACATCTGTGATATTTAACTATGTTTAAACATCAATTTTTGATATTTACGGTATATCTGATAACGCTTAAATTTTCTAAAGAAAAAAAATCTTATACCAATGGACAAGCCAAAAAGAATTACGAGATAGCCAAATTGTTACGTTGAGTGTAATACATCGTTTAGAAGATTCATTGCAATGGAAGACAATTGGAAAACAGGAAAGTATCTAGAGTCAAGAATTCGTGGTCATACGAACTCAAGATCATTCAAAGCATCATAAAGCAACAGATTTAACAAACTGGAACAAGCTTTAGACGAACATAGATGAGATAACAGGACAGAACGCAGATGAGGTAAACCCCAGACGACGATCGATATATAACTCCATGTCTTGGCAACAGCTGAAAGAAACACTATGTCAACCGAATCTTGATCTCGCACATTTAATAAATCTGTGCAAGGTTCTATTGCGGTGAATTTGTTGAAAATAGTTAAGTAATTATCCATAACAGTAGGGTCAAAAATTAAATTTTTAATTATTTTTATGATAAAATGTATTTTTTAATCAAAGATTAAAGTTGTAAGGCGTGAGGAATATTTTAATTAGAAAATAATGAAGACATCAAAAATTTAATAAGATAAAGCTAAAGTTAGTAGGTATAAAATTAGTAATGAGATAGCGAGAGCTAGAATTAACACGTAAGCTATACGTCACTAAAATGAAAATGTTTTATTTTATCCGAATAGATAAAATGAATAAACAAAAATTTCATGACATTCAGAACTAACTAAATGTTAAAGATAATCTAAAAACTTGGATTATTAATATTAATTATTTTAGTCTTATCAATTCATTATAAGATAATCGAAAGAGCTTTTATCTCAATTCAATTCTTGTTTTTTTCCATAAACATGCCAAAAATAAATTATTATTTGTTATAATATAACAAGACTTTAAAACATTTAAAGACGACTAATTTAAAAACTCAGTAAATATTTAATTTTTAAATTTCTATTTTGCTTTGATTCAAAGACTTAAAAGATATTGAAAGTAGCTTTATTTAGTAAAAACAATTTTCATTCGAAAAACTTATTTCGAGCTTACTTATTCCTTTTCCATTTATAAAAATACTTAAATATTCAAATATATGTTAAAATCATACTTTAAATTTTATGATATTTACATTGATAAAGCAATAACATGTGCTGTATAACGCCACAAAAGCCACTGAACAAAACATATGCATGTATATTATTACCATACTTTCTGAAACCATTAAATTTACATTATTTTTATGTAAATCAAGCATAATGCAAATGTTAGGATACAAGAAGAGCTAGTATTTTTATTTGCTTGTTTCTTCATTTGAAATCCGGTAATTTCAAACTCGAGTTTTAAAAGTATTTTTGAATATTTCCATGCAAAACTGAAGAAGACTTTAACCAGATGAAAATACATTTATTAATAAAAAAATTTTCTAATACTAACCTCAAGTATCATTCATATACTTTTAAGTTAAAGAAATTTAATTAAAATTTGAATTTTTAAAATTTTATAACCTTCAAAGTTTTAATTGATTTTT